>NC_049203.1:10412977-10712977 GCF_013347855.1 Anguilla anguilla
AATCCATTTAAAAAACATGGCCAAAATCACCTGCATTGTAGACGATGCTAGTCAGCATGACCCAATGTAACATCTATACTCAACTGCAATGATATTTATTTTTCAAAGTCATATGTTTGTGCTGTGATTGTAAAAATGGGAAGTGTCACTCCAACAGTGCTCCAGTGATTTGTATATGCCAGCTACATTTTTATAGGAGCAGCTATTAAAGCTTTATGCTTTTTTGTGTTTGTACACCATTGGCACCTCACAATTTCTGGTGTCTTAGGGTCATTGTTCTGTGCTGTCATGAAATAACAGGATTTTGACTGCTGGCTACAGATGAGTGGACTAATGACTATACTGTCAATGGTCCCAAAGACCAAGCCAGATTGTTAAATCACAGCCTGAATCAAATCAAAGAATCAAACACACTGGCGTTACTGTGACCTTGCCCTCTGTACCCCCCCCCCCCCCCCCCCCCCCCCCCCCCCCCCACCCTCCCCATCCATGGCAGTGAAACTATTCTGCTTTCTATCTGCCCTTGATTGCCGTCCTACAAAGCACAATGCAAACAGCCACTACCTTTCACTTCTGCTTTCTCAGAAAGACAGCTGTTCATGGAAATTCCTTTTTTGTGCAATTGAGCATGTTGCATGCGTACTGTATGTGTGCGTGACATAGAAAGTGAATGTGAGAGTTTTAGATAGGAAGTTAAATCACCATTTTCTGCTTTGCTGCTCTCCATAGATTTGTGCAATGGGATTGTGGAAAGCTTGTGCCGTTGTATTGAGACAAGCTATTTACATTCCCCTTCCAACATACCTCTCTCAAGTCATTATTCAAGTTTGGAGAATTGAGATGAGGTATATGCAAGTCTGTGCAAGAGATGGAAAGTAATTATATACACCGGACCCAGTAGATTTTGTGTATTTTACTATTGCTTGCATTGCTCCAGTATCTCGTGATCATTAAACCTGGTACTTCAGCATGACCGCAGATGTACAAACAAGACAATCTAATTCACATGTCCCATGACTTGCAGACAATAGGGCTTTGCATTTATTCCTGGTGTAGTATGATTTTTATTGTGAAACTTCTTCTTGAGCGGTGGATTGTTCCTATTCTGTGTTTTCAGGAAGCATTGTGAGGTTGTGTTGTGGGCAAATGAGAGGATGAGAGGTCATAAGGGCAGAAGCAACAGTCTGGTCCGCTCTGGTATTTGTTTTAGTTTTTTGTATTTTTTTTCGGTGAGAGTGTTGCACAGGTGTCTGTCATAATGGGAAGGCGATGGGATAGTATGTAGTACATAGTATGTGATTTCAGACATAGCCTAGTTCTGATCGGGAAGCACGGAAGTGACAACAATTTCAGCACCATACACAGAAACAACAATGGTTCGGTAAAGGAGCATGAATTTTGACCACAGGCAGTTCTGTGACTTGGGCAGATGTAGGTCCATGTCTAGCTCTAGGTGGAATCCAGGGGAAGAAATCTCGGTTACGAAATGTTTTGACATAAATGGATTATCTCAATTTAGCTCTAAATTAGCTCAGGTTATGCCCAGATATAGCCTGGCTATGAACAAACCGGCTAGAAAATTTTCATAATGCTCAATGCCATCAGGTATACCCAGTTCTCCTCAGCTGCAGGCAAGTAATAAAGTAATTTTTATTTACATCGCAAAATTGTGCGCGTTATGTCGACATTATTTATAATTTGACATTGTTCACAATGTGTACTCTTCGTTTACTGCACTGATACTTGTCTGCAATCTGCAATGCACATTTAAATGGTCTTTAAGTGCATGTTTTATTAAAGTTGACTTTTTAAAATTTTTTAGATAGATTTTTGTACCCACTCGCACACACAGACAGACATAGCTTAGGTTGGATAGCTGTAATGATTTCTGTTTAAATCAAATGTTATGCCCAAACAAAGGCATGCAAATACATTGTCCAATTACTGGGGCTATATTTATTCCTTTTTTTGTGTGTGTGTGGGGGGGGGGGCTTTGCTGGGAATCCACTAGTCACAGTGGCTGGTGAGCCAAAAAGTAAATGTCAAGTCCTGGCTAAAAGACAATAATGTTTTTAAACTTCAAAAATATAACTTCATTAGATACATATTTATTTATTATTTTGCCGGTTCATTATTTGGCTGCCAAGTCCAGCTCATATTTCTATACATTTTTCTCTCAGTGTAAGAAACTGTTGTGTCCCAAGGGGCACTTGCAGATTTTGTGGGAATGCAGTGTTTTGCCCTACACATAACTATCTGCAAACTTGGATGACCGTCTGTTCTCGATGTATTAAAAGACACATTCCCCAAATTTCTGCGAGACAGCTTTTTATTCTGTTGGAGATATAGCCAAGTGTGAGCCAGAAAAATTAGAGAGACACGTTTCAGAGGACATGATGACAGTCCTGATATAAATGCTTCCACATCGCTGACCTAAAAACAGAGCTTCATCCTGTTTTAAACACAGCCCCAGCACTGATCCAACAGAGCATATCACGCCTTGGCCCCAAACACAGCCCCCACCCAGACCCAAACACCAACCCCCCCGACTCAAACATGAACCCCCACCCTGACCCAAATACGCCCCAACCCAAACACGGCCCCCACCCTAACCCAGAGACAATCATCGCTCAACACACTGAGACACTGTACGTGCTTGAGTTCGACAAAAAAAGTTGTCCAATTATTCAGATTTCACAACAAAAGAAAAAAAAAATCCAAGCCAAGTCCTCACTGGAGTGCAGCGTTAAATCAATTAGTGTGTGGCGTTATGCGGTCTGTGAATGCTTCGTTTTGTCCTGACTACTCTGTGCTTACGACAGACGCGTGTGGAATATTTCACACGTCATTCCTTCACTGATTGCCTAGTCTGACCGATAAGGCTGACCGGGTGACAGCCAGGCTCCTGGTGGTGGTGACCATGATTTAAATACACAGTTCTGCGGTGGTTCCTCTTAAACCATCAGTACAGCAGGCAGCCCGGGCCTCTGATTGTCAGTGTTCTGTACATTCAGTGTGAGAAAATCGCATACTGTTTCTGTGATTTAAAAAATAAGATCTCTTCTCTGGAGGTGCGAGGGCAACGGTATAGACTATAGCATACCTTGAACTGTAAATCCATTTCATTTGAAGTTCTCAGGGCTAAACATGTCTCTGATCAATGTATCTTTTTCTTTTTTTGTTGTTGCTGGTTTCAGTAAATGTCAAAAGTGAAATCTTGTGGTGTGATTTCATGTGAACGATTAGCATACAGTATCTGAATATCAGAAGAAGAAAAAAATCCTGCTAAGCTTAAGTATACTTTGAAATTCCTATGAATAACAGCTCCTTAGATACTGATGTGATAGTATGAACCATGGTATATCCTGTGTTTTAGCCACGGCCACCATCGCTTTCTCTTCTGAATGTTTACGAAACACTACTAGCCTAAAATCTAAATGGCTGCCAACATTGACTTTCTACCCGATCAATCAAAACGTTTAAATATAGCCCCAACTCAGGACTGGTGAACTGACCCCACATTTCTCTTGTCATATTCTAGTTGGGCTACATATATGCAGTCAAATCTTGAAGAAAGGGGGAATAGCGAGTTGTCGTTTTTTTTACGAGACAACAGCTTTTACGGACAACTCGTCTTAAGCCCCTCAAATGTTTTGTTTATATGTTGTTTGCACCATGTGTAAACAGTTGCTATAGCTGCCATTTCGCAATATCTATAAATCTGATGTGTACACATTAAAAGAGCATTTTCCTGAGCTCACTTCCTGTGGGTCGCTGGGGGGAGGGGGAAAGACATTTGAACACACATATGAAGTGTCTTCAGGAAAGGATGTGTGCTCAAATAAAACCATTGCCATTTTAAGCTGAGTTCACTGGTGTCCTGTCAGGTATGGCATTGTATGTGTTGATACAGTATACTTGCTGGTTTATATGTGTGTTTGTGTAAAGGATTAGTGTGCTCTACTGCTTACATTTTCGGACTAGATCCTTTGGTCCCACTGCATATGCTGGTTTTTGCTCCTGCCATAACTGCAACCTCTGAATTATAGAGCTGTTAATTATTCGTATTGAAACATTTAATGTCTATTGAAAGATTATTTACAGTGCTATCTTAAGGTCACCTTCTTTCAGAAATAGCAATGCACACTCTAAATAATTGTTCCACATTCTCATCCCAGCGATTTTTAATCAGTCACATTTATGGCTTTAATTTTCTGTAATGTGTTGTATGGCAAATGGTTCCTCAAACAAGGCTTACATGATAATGTCTTAAATTGATAAACTGATAGGTGAAATCATCAGGGTTATAATGACTGAAAGTGTGTGGACACCAGGTCTCTGAAACAAAACTGTTTGGAAAAAGAAAGAGTTCAGAGACAGAGTAAGTGAGCCGAACCTGTATTGTGAATAAGCAAAAGTACAAAAATATAATAAGTGAAATTAAAAATGATTAATGTTTTCAACAATCTTAATTGATCAACACATTGGCTGTAACCAGCATACAGAGTGGGTCCCCGGTGGGAAGCACTGCTGTACCATACTTCATGCATTTAAGATTGAATTCTGTATTTCTCTGAACACATACAGTACACTTGAGCGTGACCTTTTCATATAATGCTATGTTCTTGTTATCAACTAGGAAGGATGCTGTGATGGAGATCCACAGACAGTTGTCGTTTTTTTGAGAAATTGCTACACCCACCAAATACTTCCGCTGGTCTACACCTATGACTCATACGCACAACATCTTAACCTTTTCTTGTCACGCATCGAAGTGGAGCAGACAGAAGCAGAGTAGAGATGAGCAGCTGGCTGTGCTCTTGACAAGTGCTCTCGAACCAATCTGCCGGGATACTGCTAGACGTATCGACCACCTCAAAGCACAGGTTGTGGTGTTGTCTGTCCTGATCCATAGACGGGAGTTGAAGATTGCAGGTGAAGTCGGGTGGACCTGGGGGCGTGAGTCGGGTGGGCTGTCATGACGCCCACAGCGCTGCTGGGCATTCTGCTGGTGCTCATAATACTGATGACGGTCTTTGGGAACGTGGTGGTGTGCCTGGCCGTGAGCGCCAGCCGGAGGCTGCGGTGCGTCACCAACTGCTTCATCGTGTCGCTGGCGGTGGCAGACCTCCTGCTGGGCCTGCTGGTGCAGCCACTGTCCGCCGTGCTGCAGCTGACGGGGAAGTGGCCCCTGGGGGCCACCTTCTGCAACATCTACATCAGCCTGGACGTCATGCTGTGCACCGCCTCCATCCTCAACCTGTTCGCCATCAGCGTGGACCGCTACTTCGCCGTCACCGCCCCGCTGCGCTACCCGGGCCTGGTCACGCCCGCTCGGGTCGCCGTGGCGATGGCGCTGATCTGGGTCGCGTCCCTGCTGGTGTCCTTTGTGCCCATCCAGCTAGGCTGGAACACACCGGACCTGCGGGTGCAGAACCAGCGTCAGAACGACTCCCGGCACGCCTGCAGGTTCGAGCTGAACTGCGGCTACGTGCTGATGGACGGCTTGGCCACCTTCTACGTCCCCCTGCTGGTCCTGTGCGGGATCTACTACCGGATCTTCCGGATCGCGCGCGAGCAGGCCCGCCGCATTAACAGCAGGCCCTCTTCCATCAGCCTGGCGGCCTCGGTGCGGGAGCACAAGGCCACCGTGACGCTGGCGGCCGTCCTGGGCGCCTTCATCGTCTGCTGGTTCCCCTACTTCACCTACTTCACCTACCTGGGCTTGCGGGAGGGGGAGGGCTTCTCCCACACCGTCTATTCCGTAGTGCTGTGGCTGGGCTACGCCAACTCCACCCTGAACCCCATCCTGTACGCCGCCCTGAACCGGGACTTCCGGACCGCCTACAGCCAGCTGCTGTGCCGGAGAGTGTGCCCGGCGCCCCCCACCAATTTAAGCATCCCCAGCCCCGGGGAGTTTGTCCTCTTGTGCGGGCACACCGAGAGCTGCCGAGAGAGACATGCTATAGAGGCTGGCCTGGTGCTTCAGGAGAGGAACGGGAGCACCCTCAACAGCCCGGTTCACCAGACAGGTAGTACACAGTGCATGAAGTAACACACTGGAAAAAATACATGGGACACGTAACACACAGGACAGTATAGAAACTGGACAGGTAACCTGTAGACCAAATGACTGACTGGAAAGCTAACTCGCTAGACAGGAAACACCAGCACACAGGAGTTACAAGGAATGCCTCCAACAAGGTGCTGCTAAGTGCTGCTGGTTTCATTTTAAGACATTACCACAGTGGCAGGGTGGGTGAGAGACTGTTACTGTTACTGTTACCGTTACTGTGTGTAATACTTACTTTGATTTTACAAAAATTAACTTTCACTGTAAGACATACTGCTATGAGGAAGACTCCATGGTGAGGCAGACATGTGGCTGTTAGATAGATGTACTGTGAGCTACAGTTACTGCTGAATATAATTTAGGAGGACATGTTACTATGAGGAAAGCTTAGCATCAGGCAAACATTGATGTGAGGAAATCTCATTCTGTCTACATGACTGCAGGAGCCAGTCATGTATAGGATGAGGACCTCTGAGAACAAGTAATGCAGACATATCACTTTTAAAAACACTGATGAAGCCCCTTTATTGCTTTCCAGATCCTAGCCTCTCCTCTTGACGTCTGTCTGGGCATGTCTGACCGCACGTATCTACTGCCAACCTTCTCTGCCCAATCGGTGAACGCAAGCCAAGAAAACAGGTGTGGGGAGGGGGTGGAAAGTGGGCTGTGAGATGAAAAGTTAATATTTGATAAGCACATAATGCGGTACGCACAAATGATTTCTGCAGTCGCGATAAAGGACAGGCCTGTCAAGCTTTACCACCAGCCACAGGAGTGACCTTCACCCCGTTCCAGCCGAGTTCTGCCAGGCCGTGTGACGTCACGCCCACTGCAGAGATGGGATCTGGGAATGTTTACTGTAGGAAAAATCCACCGGGGTGGGGAGGAGGAGGGAGGAGACAGAGCGAATGAGTGGGACACAGAGGTTTGGTAAGAAAGAATAAAGGGTTATTCCAGGATCTGAAAATCTTATAAATAACTGATGAAAGGTTTACCCTTGCCAGACAAAGAAGGGTCAGGATACAAGCCTACTCTCTCACTCATTTTAACTTTCCATTATTCAAGAAGTATATTTCTGACATTTTGTTTTGGTTGTTTCTTTTTAGTTATCAATAATGTACAGGAATACAGACATACAGTAACTTATGTTCAAATCCGACACACGTTCCATTTTCACCCCAATATGGAATGTCTGTTGGAACTGAAATTGTGTAGCTTCCTGTGACCCTGTAGCCCACCAGCCAAGCTGGCACATGCAGCATATTCATTGGAGGAAGGCACTTCATGTGTGGCTTTGGTGGCTTTTGCTCCTGACTAACCAATGGGGGTCGCTAGAGAGAGGTGAGACATGCATCCTGCTCAACCCAGAGTGATGCTTCTGCTAATTATTTGTTGCCCTCCAGGGCAACTCGCCACAGCTGATTGGAATTTGTGTCCCAGTTTACCTTTAAACTGATTGTTGTTCTCAGCCTGTTTCATTTGCTTGCTTGAATAGAATTATTCATTTAATATTTATGTGTGTGTGTTTTTGTGTGTGCATACGTGTGTGTGTGTGTGTGTGTGTATGTATATATAAGCATCATAAACGTTCATATACAATCCTTATAATTAATATCCATTGCTTTTTCGTGCTTTATAAAAATACACAGCATTTGTCCACAAAGTTGGAAACATAAATCTGTGTACTTGGGCTGCCAGGGACTGGTATTGCTAATACATTACTTTTCAGTGTAACGGCATGCCCCAAAGTCTCAAAGTCTGGTGCTGAATCTGCACTGAGTCAATACCTGTTAATGCCTATAATTTACCATACCATCGCCTCAGGAGGGAGGGATTAACTTGGCTGAATTGTACGAGTTTTATTACACTTGTTTGCCCCTCCAATCTGACCATGGTGATGCAGTATCACCCTGGGGGTGATGGTTCAGCCCGGCTGGGTCGTGTCTGTCTCAGTCCGCGAGAGCAATTCCTCCGATCGATTAGATGACCGCAGCCTGTCTGCGCAGATGCTGCATGAAAGTGTACGCCTCAGACTGCGACTGCGCGGTTCGGCTAGTCAGCTGCGAGTAGAGAAAAGATGTAGTGGAAGTGCAACCTTAATGTGTCTGCGGTTTGTATAAAAATAAATGACTAGCTTCATTTTCGCTTTTGCTAGCAGTGTCAATATGCATCATTGGCTACTTCATTTGAAGCGGCTTGCTGCTTTCTCAGCTTTACATACATATTGTAAATCCTAGACGCTTACTTTGCGAATCCTAGACTTTCCAGGGTGATATGTCTTTACAATATCCGTTTCATACCCCTCTTGTGTATGTAGTTCTGTATTAGGTATGTGATTAAATGAGGACGCACACAAAAAAAGAAGTTCAGAAGTCCAAGTTGACTAAAGGAACTACCAGTAGACCACAGTTTCAGTTTCAGGCACAAGACATTTTTAAAAACTAGGACATTTTAGAACCTGCCCCTTTGAAAATGAGAGCTCTTTGTTGGCCAGATACTGACTGGAGGTCTAAAGCCTATTTAAGCTTTGATTTAAATGCAATAGTGTCATTGTTTTTTTTCAAAGGTACTGCAATTCAGTAATGCAACTATAGATAGATCCAACAATAATTAGAAATCATTTGCAAGACAAATTGCAAACTATAATGTGTGTATTTCACCAAATTTAAACCTGGGAGGCACGCTCATGAAAGGACATTCAGAGCATTTGGCTGTCATTCCGCTGGACTAAAACTATGGGAATATACAGTATGTGCATGTTATGTATATTTCAAAAAGGTAGTGGGAAATCTTGCACAAATATTCAGCTTGGAAAAAAGAGGTGGGGCTGGATCGTGGCAGTCTGACTCATTCTGAAAGTTTCAGTTGCCGGATTCAGGGTAAAATGTTCATTTTTATGCTGTTTCTTCCCAGGATGAAACAGACCTGCCTTCTCTAGCACGGCTGAGTCGACATCTGTGGGAGGAGCTTCCGACAGACCTCAGAACCAATCAGTATCAGAGAGAATTGCCTCAGTCTAACCTCAGACCCAATCAGCACCACTGGCCTAATCCTACTGCATGACTGGACTGGTGTGACTCAAAACAAGAAGAGCAGTCAAATTTAATGGTGTGTGTATGCATTCCTCAATCAACGGCTGACACTGCAGGCACAGTGATCACTTCAAATGCTTCAGAGACACTCATTCTGCTCAGTCTGCTGCTGAACCGATAGTTCTTCCCTGAATATTAATCTTGACCAAAACAGCTTGTGGTTTAAGACTGACTAACCTGTGTGACTCATGCCCTCTAGTGGAAGTTTTGTCTACACTGCAAGGAATCAACAACTCCGCCAAGTTTTTTTTTTTTTATGGACAAAAAATTCAGTTGAAGTCTGGACTGTTGACAAATCACATTGTGCCATTTTAATTGTTGCCAGTAGTAAACAATTTATTTGAAGATGATGATAATGATGGCAATGAAGATCGTATTTGTGAGTCACATTAAGTAAAATGTGTAAGTAAAAAAGTAAGATGAAGACTGGTTTGTAAACAATGTAAGAAAAGTGCTCTGGAAGAGCATAAAATTAGAATCCGATGTAATGATACTTTTATACAAATCTTTGGCCCTGGAATAAACACTGTCCCTTAGCTCTTCCTTCCCACTGCCATTTTGTAAGTTAAACTAACTTAAGTTAAGCAATTGTAGCACTTTCGGTATCAACATGCCAATGTTTATAACGCACTTCTAGCTTGGAAAGATGTGAGAACAAATGTAAATAATGCCAAAAGTGTTTATTTTTATGACTCTATTTTTACTGCAATTTAGGAGATTTGGACTTTGTCTTGGATCTCAGAGGGAATTGAAGATTGCCAATGGATGACAAAATATATTGACATAGCTAAATCTAATTTTTAAATGGCACCCATTTTGGGGTGCAAAAATGTAATTTATTCAATGAGCATGTCATGTTCATTTTAAAATGTTTACCGTTTCCACATTTATAAGACTTTAAATGAATGTTTGAAATATGAAATATGCTGCTATTTTCCGATCTGCCGTGCAACATATCTAGCTAAAGCACTAGCCCTTGGTACAGTGATTTTCCCCAGGGGCCAGAATTTAATGCTGACTATGCCTGTGTCGACCAGGAGCAGAAAGTGGCTTCAACCACCCAGGGAGAGAGGATTCATGAATGACTGACTCCTCTGACCAGTCTGATGCGTGCAATCCTCCTGCAGTTTCTGTGCAAGATGTGCAGGCCACTGAGGCAGCAACCGCTGATCTGAAGACTGAAGGAGAGCCAGGCAGGAGAATGGCAGTGGTGACTAAGCAGGCGATTCCTCTCACAAGCTGATTTGAGTCACAATATGTCCATTTTAATTTCCTATATTCTACTGTTTGGTTTCAAATTTAACACATTTGTAGTGTACACTGCTTTATCACAGTCTAATTTGGGCAATTTATGGGATGCTTCTACCCCTGTTGTGTGCAATTTATTGGTTATTTTATTGTTAAAACAATTAACTTGAATGTGAGAAGGAATCATTAAGGATAGTACACAAATCTTGATTTGTGCTGCTGTATGTATATTTTGATTATGTCGCGTTTAAGAACTGAATGTAATACTGTAAACTTTTGTACTGAATTATGTTTGTGTCTCACTGTTTTGCTGAGGAATGCAGTAATGATTTTTGTTTGCCTGTCACTGTTATTGCCATTGTCTCCGTTAATGTCTCAGTATGACCACCACCAAATTAGAGTATTTTATTTTTCATAAAGATAATAGAAAGGTATCTGGAAATGATAAGATCTGCAAAATGGGACTTGTGATACAGTATTTGAGTGAGCGAGATTCTGAGGAGCCTGAAAGCCTGAAAGGGACTGCACCATAGGCAGAGATGATGAGGAATTCTGTAAAAAAATATTCTGTGAAATGTCCAGCCACTGTTCTATAGATCTGATGCTATTGATGACTTCCCACTCCACTGAGCTGCAGAGCTGTGATGAACTCAAGCAAGCAGAGACACCTGTGAAGCTCTCTGTTTGGTCTATTTATGGATTTGAACATTGTGTTAGTGTAGACATAATTATTTAAGATTCTATTTTGAAACAGTATAATAAAGTTATGAGCCTTTTAGAGTACATTGTGAGTAGCACATTTCTGTTCAGAATAAAACTATAATCCAACCTGATAAGATATAATCATGTAAAAGCATCAAAAAAGAAAGCAAAAAAGCCCTAGAAATATCAAAAAATTGTGAACAATAATGTGTGCATGCCCTGATGAAGACCCTTCATTTTAAGTAACAGCCTGATATTTTCTGGGAGACCAAAATGCTGAGACCAAAAAGGCATGGGAGTGGTATATAAAAAAGAAAGAGAGGTGAGACAGGGGCATGGGAGAAACAGGGTGGGAACAGACAGAAATGTAGAAGTAACTTTCACTAAGAATTTGTTGTTTTACAAATTCACCACAGCAAAGTTTTACTTGTTTAATCTTTTTATAGATTTGGTCCAATTTTTAATTTTTTTTGTTTTGACATGGAGCTCCAATTCTGTGTATTTTCATTTTTTGTATATGAAGTGACTGCGTGCATGTGATTGGAGAGTTAGAATCAAAATTAAACGAATGATTCTGATTCTTGTACCACGTGAACAAGCTTTTAAGTTTAACATACAGCAATGACTGTAAGTATATTCAGTACGAACAAAGCATTTCTAAAGACTACAAGACTATGTGGGAAGGATGGGGTAACCAATTACCAAGAAAAAAACTTTCTCACAGAATTAAATATAAATGAATGTGCCTGAAATGGACAATGGAAAATAGAATTCTATTTTGCAACCTTGTAAATGTCAAGAACCAGCACTGGGCATAAAGAACACATCATAATGCACATGAAAATAATTTAAAACTTAATTTACACTTCAATCATCTCGTGAGCACATTGCATCCTGGGCCTTATTCTTCCAGTCAAGGGTTTTTTTTTTTGGGGGGGGGGGGGGGGGGGGGGGGGGCAATAACACCAACAGTGACAACAGAAGCGGTACAGGTACTGGGTAGAACTCAACAGGATGGCTCTTTTCAAGTGCTTCGCAACACACACACTTTGAGATATGCGTTAGATGTACAGTGTGCGTCGGTTCCGTGAAACTGTTCCAGATCTGTGAAACGCGCTGGAAAGCAGACACCTTAGCCGCAGAGAGCCTCGGGCATGGCTGTCTGCTTTAATACACTTAACTGACTGGAAGCACAAGTCACAAGCGCTGAATACTGTCTGCTTCCATAAACTCAGCTCACCCATACAGACAGCAAATAAACAAATGCATAAATAAATATTCCAGACATGATTCGTTCACTAAAAAGTTTGTTTCAGTGTTTTTTATAGAACATCTTGACAAGAGAATTTAAATTCCATTAGGACAGTCAGTGAATAGTACACTACATGCCAGGAAAAGGCTATGTTTTATGCTAAACTGAATTTGTTTATTATTGTAACAAAAAAGCAAAGTCTGGATAGAGAACCGGGTCATCAGGATGTTTTCTTTTGGGGGGGGGGGGGGGGCGATAGCAGCTTTTCAACAAGAAAACATTTTCAAAAAGACACTGCAGAGCACAGGCTGGATCTCTACGACATCATCCAATGAGTTAAGTCACTCTGAACAACAGGTAGTATATAGTAACTGTAAGTTATAGTAACTGTACACCTGAGAAGAGTGGGGAGGCATTACCACTGTGCACTAAAATATAAATAAATAATATAATATAATCAATATAAATAAAACACAAACTGTACACTCAACGTCATGATAATAAAATTATATTTATAATCATTAAAAAAAATGTCAATTGAAGAATGAATATTTGTTTCCCACTGCAATGATATCAATAGAAATGTATATGGGGTATTCCCAGCAACAATGCATGCAGTCTGGTTGGGCACAAATGTTGATGGTCTATTAAAGTAGGTGGATTTTTCATTTAAAGACCGTTAATCCACATGGTCTTAATGAAGATCTAGGGCCTAATTTATAATGTTTTTGGATTTAAAACTAAGATCATGTCATCTCAAGATTATTTCCCAAATTACGCTTCACTCATTAAAATAACTGTGACCGAGAAAAGTCGCTTACGTTGGTTTAAAGCGGTGCCTCTGCGTCTTACGTACCTGCAATATATAAATCCTACGTGATACAGAACTGACGTGAGCGTGCTTCACCGTTACTCCTGCTTGCAAAGTTAGCCAATAACAGCCCTGTTTTGCTAAATAAGGCCGCATTTCAACATTTCTCACACTTTTCATGCCTGAAATTGTTTATTATTAAATGGTATTCTTAAAGTGCAAACACAGCCCACTTTGGGGATTAACACCTAGCCCTCAAACTTGCAGCAGATAACCAGCAGGAAATGAACATAGGCTACCTCCTAGTATAAACTTCACATACAACATTTATGATCATAATCATGTCTTAAATAGATGCCATCAAATGAGGCCCCTGGTATGCTATCTTTAACATGCATTCTTATGATTAAGCATCTTTTTTTCCCATTATGATCATAATGGGGCTATGTATCTGCATGCACCCCTGTTCAATTCACACAAATTAACGGCAATATGTAGTTCACAGCTGAGTATCCTTTTCATGGTTGACATGCAGCCTATTACACACTTACTGTATCCAGAGCAACTTACAACAAATTTACATTTTCACAGTGTCCTTTCATACAGCTGGATATGTACCAAAGCAATTTAGATGAAGTAAGTTGCTGGAGCGTACAACAACAGTGCCCTAGGGGAATCAAACCTGAACCTTTAGGGTTACTAGCCCAGGTTCCTAACCACTGCTGCCACTTGTATCGCCCTTATATGTGGGGACCAGGGGTGGCTGCAGACACAGAGGACAGAGAAGGGAGGCAATGAGGAGCTGTACCAGTGCGTTTACAAGGAGTGCGGTCGTTTGTAAATATAAAGACAGGTCCACATTATAAAAGTTGTTCAGGGTGTAGGCAGTAGTGTGTCCATTAGTGTCCTTCCGTTGAATCTCCTCTGCCCACTCGTCTCTCTCTCTTTACTCTTCTCTTTACATTACGTTCTCAAACAGCCGTAGGGACTGCATGATGTTTTCATCCTGGAGGAGAGAAATGAAAGTCTGTGCTAAGACCTGTTACAACACACAATAGCTCCTATATTGAAGTATATTACTGTAATCGGTTCTTGTGTCATATTAGTAGTTATTTGGTTCATATAAAGACAGGAAGACAGTGGGGACAGTCAAAGGAAGAAGAGAGAAAAAAGGGGTAAGGGTTCTAAGGATGGAAGAAGAATTCCAACAAAATTCATAATTCGATATTTTATGCTTCATACATATTCCATACGTTCAGACAGGCATTAGCATATTTGGCAGATGATTTGCAGATAATTCCTGTATTTTACAAATGAGGAAGAAAGCATTGCATTAAATTCATTAAATGTATCAATGACCTAAAATCATAGAACAGATCTACTTATTACAATATATTATAATATCTTAGTATCCTATGAAGAACAAGGTAATTTCGTCCATAATTAATTTCTGACAGAATTTGTGACATGAGGTAAATGGTAATTTAATATTTTTTAATGTGCAGTATTGGGGATTAGCAGAGGGAACCCAGGGTGTGACATATGGGGAAACATCCACAACCTTGAAATTAATTAAGTGGTGCATAGAACATTGAGTTTAGCTTTATAAATTAATTAAACGTCTGCACCCCGTGATATTTGCACATGTTTTTTTAATTAGCCGACCTTGCAGTCACTTGACCTTGGTCAAAGCATCAGATATGCGCCCCTTTGGTGGGTTTAATAAAGACTGCAGAAAATGACCATGAGTATTAAGGAAAAACCATTTAGCAGATTGCACCCATAGCTTTGGTCAGCTTTTGATAAATCAGACATAGTTTTTATCCAGCAATCTATTTTTCGCACAATGCCAAGTCAAAAGTCAAACTTTATTTAAATCGCTCATTTCATGCACAGGGAACTCAATGTGCTTCAGAACAATGCAAAACACACACACAAAAAATGTGTGCTCAGTGCAGATGGATTTTCTTAAATTTTGAAATTTGCTTAGAAATGCTAATATGGTTCTATTCACAGTGATAAAGCCTACCTGAGCATAGTAAACAGCCAAGCATGTGATATAATGTGTAGTAACTATAAGTAGAGCAGTGGGTAGGTTTTACTCTGAAATAAAAATCATAATAATTAAAAGCAGGGGGACACCTTGTCAATATTTTATTGTCAAACAGAAGGAAACGAAAACACCGGCAAGGAGCGCAGACTCCCCAGAAGAAGGCAAGAGTAAAATGAAGCACTCAATCACCATCAGCCCAAATTCACTTAACATCGCTCACCGTAATGGGACAGTAATGCCCCTGTGTCTCATTGGGCCACACGAAATGCCAGAAACCTTTCAACTCTTAATGGATCACTTGCTGAACAACCGCTTGCTTTTCTCAGCAGCGTGCGCGGATGATGAATTGCTCTGTGGCTTCGCGTGGGAGGGGATAAAAATCCCCCGTGCCAGGACAAGAGCTGGGAGATCTGATGTAATGACCTGAGTGCTGCTATGTTAGATTTGAGAGGGTATGAATGAGTGCGAATGCGCTTTTGTTGTCAAAGAAACCCGTTTACTTAGAAAACGAACAGATAAAGCCTCTAGTGTGACCAAAAAAATAATAATAAATTATTATTTCCTAACAATATAGGGGAGTCCAGGATGTTTCTTGGCTTAGTTGAGATTGGCATTTCCTGGCCAACTTTCACTGCTTCACTCACTGATGTAATAAGGGGTCTGCAAACTCAGTATGAAATGAACAGTGTTAAGCAAGCCCCAAGTGGTTCTGACAGGGGTACCCCACATTGGTTTGGCAGCCATGCTTGCTGAAGGCCTCAAGGGTGAAAAAAAAAATTCAGACATTTTTGAATGCCACACTTCTGGCATTATTGAGTGCCAGTTACATAAATGATCACATTTTGTACCTTATTTAAAATACATTAGCTTGTACTTCATAAATCATATATTACTGAGAGCTTCCAAAAATAAAATGCATTTGCACATATTTTGGATGAAATTGGGCAGATAAAATAAATCAGATAGGACTGCTACAGACCGACAGGCTCTTTTCAGTCTTCAAGGAAAGCTGTGAAATAGGCAACAGGGCTGTCTGTTCTAGAGTTAACACAGCATGTTTGACCCTACGTGGTCATTGTTTCAGGACATGTCAGGAGTCACGAGCCTGAGCCTAAGCACTTTCAAGGTCAGAAATGCTTATCAATTTTTAGCTGAGTGGTGAATTTCTCCAACAAGACCAGATGTCTATGGATGACCAGGTGGATGGAAACTGATGCAGGCCAAGAGAAGTCAACTGGATGAAAACATAAAAAGCAGATGGGGGAGGGGGGAGTAAGAGGCATAATGGTAACATACTTCCTGGCATGATAAAATGAATTCTTCCAAAGTGACGACTCCATCTTTATTCTTGTCCATTTTCTGTGGGAGAGAGCAAGATTCTTTTCAGCCCTATAATACTGTATGTCCAAAAGGTCTGTTCTCACTAAGGCATTGCATTTGTGCAAATGTTCCCATTTGAGAGAGCTTAGCGGCGTCACTGACCTGGAAGAAGGCCTCCACATGCTGTCTAGGGACTTCTACTTTCAAGGCAGGGTAGGTGTATTTCCCCATCATGTCATAAATGGCTTTGACAATGTGTGTCATCTCCTGTAACATACAAAACACAGGCAAATACGTTAACATCCATAAAATGCACACCGACACACACATACTCACACACACCATATGAAAAGTTGTTGTGAAATATTGGTATGTTACACCAATATTGATATATTATGCATATACTTCAGTAAACAAATCCACTAATACACAGGCTGTTAAAAATCACAGCAATGTCAATGCTCAGGAATATAATGAAGACAAACATTAACGCAACACGAGCTTGCGCACACCTCCTTGTTGATGTGGCCGTCTTTGTTAATGTCGTACAGGTTGAAAGTCCATTCCAGCTTCTCTCTTACTGAGCCTCGCAGCAGGACGGACAGAGCCGTCACAAAGTCCTGAGGAGGAGAGGGGGAGAGAGAGAAACAAAGAGTTTGTTGGGGGAAGAAAGGGAGAAGAACCCTGTGGTCTTGATAGTGTGAGAAACATCCTGGTACATTAGCCACTGTAGACACATTTGTTGAAGCAAATGCTGAATCCATGTTCCCGTTGTATTTATTAAATTATAATGATGGATTTCGTAGTCATACACTACATTGAGGCCCTCAAAGCAACAAATTATAAATACGTTGGCTCAGGATATTAAAAGGAGATGACACGACAGAAAAAGAAAACAAAATAATGCAGAAATACACGAATGCATAGAAAGAACACACACATCTAAGTAAATTTGTTCAAATTTACTTAGATGAAATGCCTTGGGTGTTACAGTAATGTTATAGGCTGCAGGTAGTATAACCATTAAATGTGTCAAGCAGAAAACCAAAGCTGCTGGAGATTTTTTTGCAGCAGTAAGGGTGGGAGGCTGAAAAGTACAGTGGCAGGAAGTTTGGGGAGGTATAGGACAGCTCATTTTAAATCTCTAACAGTTTTTCTGACATTTAAAAAAAAATATATGGTACGAACAACATTGTATGAGCTATGAGCATGGCTATGCCTAGGGTCTGTGAATTATTAAGTGTTTACCTCAAACTTAATAGAGCCGTTTTGCGTAGAATCGAAAGCATTGAACAGATAGTGTGCATAGGTGCTGGCATCTGGAGAGAAACAGAGCGAAATCAGGAAAAACTGTGCAGTGGGATAAACTGCATTTTGAAACATACAGTGCGTCATTCACATTCAGGTTCCTTAATGCTTAAGTAAAATGACATGCATGTCTAAAACAAATAGCCTATTCATAAGACAAACACACAAATGCTAGCACACACAAACACATGCTAGCACAAAACTGGCCAAAAAGCCAGGAACATACTAACATTATCACTCAAACTCAGGGGTTTAGTCCCTGTAACAGAAAAACCATCCTGTGTGCTTGCATTCTGTGACAGAATTATATGTCCCATTTCAACAGAAGCCAGTGAACCCAAATCACACTCAGCATTTTAAGAGTTATTTTGCCATATGTGTGAAATAGATGTGCAGGCCTAGCATCATTACATTTCCAACTCACTTCACAAGATGCCAGTCAGTTGAGATGCAATTTAGATCAACTGGACCCTGACATTCTGTTGTTAAAGAATTCACATTTCCTGGGTTTTCTATTTTCTACAAAAAGACTAAGATTTAAAAAAAATATTGTTGTGATAAATTGTTCCTGTTCAATGGAAAAATGTCACTGTAATTTCCATATACAGACACAGACACACTACTACTATACAGACAATACTGTAAATCAGTATTTGTTGACTGATATGTATCCATCCACCTGTTTCTTCGAAGGCCTTTTCACTGGGGAAGATAAAACATGTTGTAACCCAAAGACATACATATCAGATGTACACACCTAGAAGAGCTTCCTTTGCACATGGATACAACAATGCATCCACACACGCACAAACATGCACACACACACACACACACACAAACGCACACCACACACGCGCACACTCACAGACACTTAATAAATTTGAATTTACCTCCATGGGGGAAGAACTGTGCATATATCTGTTTAAATGTCTCCTCATTAACTGCTCCACTTGGACACTCCTGAGGAGAGGCACATTGCTCAGGTAAGCAGAACATTGCAAAACTGTTTGGGTGGTATGGCAGGATGTCAGGAGGAACCATTACCAGTGTCATTTACAATAAATTATTCAGCGTTAATTCAATGCTAACCGTGTCTGTATGAGTCCCTAGGAAACAGATGGATTCTATCAGTGTTCATTTTAACACAATGCACTGCTGTGTATTGTACACTTGGCAGCCTTACATACAGGCATACCCAAAATTTCTGCAGTTCTGAGACAAGATCTGTGTTACAGTAAAAACTTAAGGGACATCACCCAACCTTCTCACAATCACCCAGAGAACTGAGCGACACGTTGAGTTCCTACAGCAGCTTTGGCCCCCTGAAACCCCCAAAATGAGGTCATATAGTGCAGAATCTCAATCTTCTCTCTCATGTAACCTCTTGTTTTTATTGTCAATGGAGAGTGGGGTGTTTATATAAGCCTCATTTGCATGCATGTTGTCTCGAAGACTATGGTCAGATTATCTGGCTAGTGGGAAAGAGACGGTAGAGAGAGAAGGGGAAAACAAAGAGAGGAAAAAGGTGCGCTAACATTCTTGAAGCCACGGTACAGTCCTTTCAGCTCTCTTTTGGTGAAGTTGGTCTGAGCTTCGAGTTTATCCAGCCCTTCTGGTCGATGACACACCATGGTAATTTCCAACTCATCATCTATCTTATCTACAGAAAGAGGGAGAGAGAGAAAGAGAGAGAAAGAGAGACAGAGAGAGATGATCTTTAAGTCTTCACAGACTCTGTATATTATAGTGTGCTGTCACTTCCATATTCAGATCCTAGGGCTATTAATCAGTTAATGCTTTCATCTTCTGTATGGAAAATGGTTCCTTTAGAAAGTGGTTATTTCAACTGATTACAGACTGAAGGGTGAAATTGGCAAGGTTCTAATTCCTAGTCACTGAAACTAAAATGTTTGTCTAAAATTAATATTTCCAACATAAAAATAAATGCGAACAAGTAGAATCTGAAAAACCAACATACGTAGTGGGGCCCATGACTGAATTTGAGAATGGCTGCCCAAAACCATACCCCCCACTGAAAGCAAGAATTTCCTGTACTGGGATTTACACTAGAAGGCATGTTTTCAAAACCTTTCAAAAACAAATCACAAGCTCAAGTGTGAAGCAGAGTCCATCCAGGTCCTTAGATCAGCAGTTAATAGTGTGACTACAGAAATACCAAGCGTGTCATGAAAATAAATTTACATGCGAGTGCATTGAAGCCCTTACACCACTGGGTGGCATTAAACAACACGGATCCAAGTACAGAAAGCACAAACCACAGCTTGATCCAGCAGGCCAGAGGAGAAACTGTTGAGTGACAGAACGCCGCAGGAAAAAGCCATGAATGAGTAAAACAATGAGGCTGCTGTGCTCTGCGGTCTCAGATCTTTCACTCCAGCTGTCCATCAAACCAGCTGGAGTGGCGTGACCTCATCCCTCAGCTTCCTTCCTCTGACCTTCTGCTGTTGCTCTTATAGCCTTTCCACTCCCTCTTCAGTCCATTCATCTTCCTTCCCAGTTTCTCCTGTGATTTTACTGTCCATGTTAAGTCCCCTGCTCTCCTCTCCCCTATCCCATTCCTGCCTCTCCTCTACCCCTACAGTAGATCTCTCAATGATCTTCTAACAGGACTCAGAGAGGCTGCAGGGTTGTCGATCTCCAGCATTTTATTACATTGTATTTCAGTGTGTGAACAACTTTGGCGTCAGTGCGTCAAGTGTGTTCAGAGTAAGTGGGTTCGGTATCCATGTGCCAGGTTTGTTCAGCATCTGTGTGGAGTCTGTGTCCAGTGTGTGTCAGCATGTTCTACATCAGAATACCACACATGTAGGTTTGGGGAGACGCAGGGAGACATGCCACCTCCAAAATTTTCTTTTAAATGAATTGTCTCCTGTTTCCCCCAAAGCTGAAATGAAACCTATGCCTATGCAGCATAGTGTCAGTCTGTTGGTATATTCAGTGTAGCCTCAAAGCACAGGGATTTCAGGCAAATGTGCGATCAGTATGTTCTGGTGCTGATCCACCTTCAAAGTGCTGCGAATGTGGGAAGCGCTTAGCACAGTGCTCATCACTGTTATGCTAATGAAGATTATGCTAATGTGGACAAGGCTAATGTTCATCTTGCTGCCGAGGATTATGCTGAAGTGGATTACAGAGATGGGTTTCAGGACGGCGCCGTAGGGGGAACACGCTCTCCAAAAGAGAGAGGAGACACCTCCGCGGTCCACAGAATCAGCCCAGTGCTCCAAGCTACCAAGCATATCAATGTACTGAGCGACTGAATACACTGAATGTCTTTAACGCAACCGTCTGACAAAATACACTGTTGCCCATCTGCAAGAGTACGAAGCAAAATAATGGAAATGTTACAGATGAAAAGGTTTTATCATCTCCTCCAAATAATTCAGATGTACTCAAGCTGCAAAAATGGCTTTTCCTTTGTGGTGATTACTGGGAAATGAACAAAGAATAAGCAAGGTCTATCGCAGATGACTAATAGCACTGCAAACCCCCCCATTATGATCTATTCAGTACCAACAAAATACATTCCAAAATTGGATCCCAGCATTCACCTAATCTCTGTCCTGCTGTAATGTTTCCGATATACTCCATTATAATGACTTTCATCTGCTTATTTTTTTCTCATACATTCTCAGAAGGATGATTCACAGGGACAGTGTGAATCTAATGTGTCCATACTGAATGATATTGCCATTTTAACGTGGTCTGGTGGACACATCTGGACTAATTAGCCCATCTAATTAAGAAAATAAATAAACGGCCCTGCCCGCCACTCTCCCAATGGACCTGTGTAATGGATAAATGTGAAGGTTCGCTTATTCCATGCAACATATATAAGGAACAGCTTACGGATCTGATAGGAGGAGAGGTAGGGGGTATTTCTCATAGCTAGGGGCCCCAGGAGAACTCCCTCCATTATTTAATACTTTGTGGAGTGAGACTGTGTTATGAGCAGTGGGATTGGGATTGTTTTAGAACTTTTGCAGAATGCCAACCGTCTCCACTAAAAACTTCTGCATTAAGCGAGACTGCCTCCAGTAACCATTCTTACAGTATAGAATGTGAAGTGATGTCACTTCCAAAATTAGCTGCCTATTGAATCTGAGTCTGCAATGTAATGACAATGTGAAATGACACTGTGCCAGGTTGCCTTTAGTATTTATTCCTGTGTAGAGCACAATGTCCAAGAATTAACTATTTTGTATAGAGTGAAACGGTCTACAGCATTATGTGGAGTAAGACCCATCTTCTGCATTAAACTATAGTTAATTGAAGGACTGCCTCCAGGATTCATTACTATGCGGAGTGAGTCTTTCAGTAGTTCATAGAGCGAAAACCTAAGGGTGTACACAAGCCATTTATTGGGTCTTCCAATGAAATGGGTTTGTGAGGTGGATAAGAGTTGTTGTTCATTAGAATAATTTTCTCAACAGCTAAAGGCCAGGCAAATGTTTGCAGTTAAAGTGAATTTGTTAGGCCTTACTTAATGGCCTGTGATTTGTCCCAGTTATCACTGCAGACATACATATGTTGCTTATGTGATTGGCCCTTACTGTATATTGGGGGAGAGAAAGGTGACACAGACTTTTTAGGTAGATGCATCGAGCTTGAAGGACATATTTAAGATTAAAAATGCAAAATTCTTTTACCGGAAGTACTGTTCGGCTACTGTACTGTGTGTATGTCAAAGAATCCAAATGTATGTAAACATAAACAGTCATTTGGTCACTAACAGATTGCATAATTTTGATATAACGTATTAGCTTGCTTGGATTGCTAGCCAGGCAAAAGTGGCAACCCCCCCAGTCTTGTGATGGAAAACATGGAAAACATATAAATGTAATCAAAAAATAAGTTAAAGACTGTTTGTATCATACAATATGGAATTGTAATGAACTGCCTTATTTTGTGTTAACTTTTAAAGCTGTTAGGTGTACCCCATGCCACGTTAGTTTTTACCCCAACCTTGGGGTTAAAAGTAACATTTCACTCATAATACTTTTGGTAAGATTTCTAATGAATGTTATGTCCCAGAAATTTAATTGTGGCGTTTAATCATAGCCAATGGATGTTGGTTGTTTGTATTAAAAAATGATTCATCTGTCTCCAGTAATATTTTCAGAACTGAGCCAAATATGAAAACTGCTATTTCCCCGCCCTCCCCTACGTTGCTTGGCATAGTTTTTGTTTCTAGATAGATACACTGCTAGATATTTGTTCGTTATTGAATTGCTCTCTTGAACACTGCAACCACACTTATTCGTGTTTTGTGTGATTACAGTTTAGTTTATTTTTATATTTTAAAGGTTTCAGAGCAGGGCAACTGTATGAATTTTATATGATAGCACAATAAAGAGGATTTATTGCATCAGCGGAATAATATTCATTAAACCTGTGAAATTGCCTATATGTGTGTACAATATTGTCCCAAGTTTCCAGAAATATGATGAAGCATGTACAGATAATGGTGGAAACAAGGGATGTTTTTAACACATTCGGCATAGAATCAATTTACAATATAGATTTATAAGCCTAAACATAAACTCCATTATAAAGACGCACATGCGCATGCATGCACACACATACACACACAGACACACACACATACACACACACACTCTATTCTTTATATTATATTTACATTACATTCACTTTGTGAACGATCTTTAAAGCACAAAATATTATGTAGAAGGGGATTAGTGCAGTCACTTGATTTATATGAGCAAAAGTGCCAAATCTAGCTAATAGCATTCCTAGACCAGCAGGTATATGTAACATCAATAAAGAGCTATTGCTAATTATGCTAACCAAAACACAAAAAACACAAATCCTGAATTGAAACATATTACGTCCATAACAAGGCATGCGAGGAAAAACACAAAAGCATTAAAATGTCAAAACCGTGAAAATGCCACGACTTGGTTTTTTTCTCAAGTGAGATCACTGGAGTTCGGGATGGGATGGCACCCAAGATGCAGCTGCAGTCAAGATGCACACCTTTGCCCTCAGACCGTGTAAGTAGTCTTCCTGGCTCTAAGCCTACACACCGGTTAGTCCACAGCAGCCTTCTCTGTCTGTCTGTCAGCAGGCATTTAGCTTTAAGTGCAGGTGAGTCAACCAGTTGGGGTGCAGGTCTGCATGGATCAGTCTGCGCAAGGGCATAGTGTGTGTGTGTGTGTGTGTGTGTGTGCATGCATGCACGCATGTTTGTGTCTGTGTGTCTGCATGCATGCTTGCATGTGGGGTTATGAGGACCTACCTCTGGACATAGCTCTCTGCTTGGTCTGCATGGTCAGCGTCCCCACCACTGCGCCCATGTTGTCCCTTTGCGGTGGAAACCAGCTTCTCGTGGCTTGTATGGCAATCCGAACGCACGTGTGTGAACAGCAGGACCCTCTCTCTCTCTCTCTCTCTCTCTCTCTCTTTCTCTCTCTCAAACTTGCGCTCTCTCTATCTCTCTTTCTGTTTCTTCCCTTCTGGCTTCTTTCACTCACCTTTTAGACAGGATTTTTTTTACCCTAAACCCTTTCTTTAAACCCATCTAGTGCTGCTCCTGCCTCTGTGTGAGATGTGCATTACATTTCACTCCTCCTCTTTTCTGCCCCCCGCCCCCTTCTTCTTCTCCCTCTCATTCATACAGCTCGTCAGAACCCTCCTTCAATGATGGCCATAAGCACTTCATTCCACATTCATTCTGCTCTTTCACTGTCTGACTGGTTCCGTCTCCTCTCCCTCTCCTCTCACATTTGAGTTCAAATTGTGCTTTAATTGGTCAAATGATGTGGGGCACCGAATAAGCCCGCGTTTAAGTGGAGGTGAACGCCCTCTCCGTGATGTGAAACTATAAGTGATTAACAGCGATGAAATTCTCATCAGTTCCCGCTTCTGTTCCAGTATGAAAAGGAAGTAGCCTCTCATTAAAAATTCTCTCAAATAGAAATAATCATAGTGCTGGCGTGACTACAGAGGAGTCTGGCACAGAGGATGTGGTGATGCTGTCCAAGTCAAAGCAGTGTTGATTTTACACTTTTCAATGTGTTGGTTTTATTTCAGCATGGCCACAAGACCAGTGTCTATCGATAGCGTAAATGCAGTTGTCACAACAACAACAATATCATCATCGTCATCATCATCATCATCATCATTATCATCATTTATAATTGCTGTATAATATTGCTGTGCTTGTTGTCTGCTGATTATTAGCAGACATATCTCTGTGCAACACTGTCAAATCAATTCAGCATACATTTAAAAAATAAAATGAACAAAATGCTGTAAGTACATTTATCTTATTATCATTCTTCTCATTTTTTAAATTGTATCTCGTTTATTGTTCTAATAAATTATTAAATTGATAAAACCCTTACCCAAACATAAAGTAATTATTCAGCTTGTTATGTTCTGAAATATTGTCGGAAGCTTATGTAATGCAAACATGACATCATAAATAGCTCAGGGGAAGTGCACTATAATGAACTCAAATCTTGCCTCCGGTTTCCATCAAAACAAAATACGATTTTGAAAAATATTTCAATAATGTTTACGAATGAATTGCAAAATGTAATATATAATTAATCTAATATAACATACAAAGCCACCATTAGTGAATAATGCAATTACTGTTTGCTTGTGCAATTTAACAGAAATGCCATTTGCCACTGGCATCATAAATCTGAGGTTGTAGCTACTGTAAATCATGGAAGATTGAGAACAGTATTGATTTAATGATCTATTATAACACCAACAACCAAGTTTAAATAACTATGGTTCTGGTAAATGCCTTTACAAATACAATAGGAACATGTATTTTGAATGCTATTCATTATCACACTGAAAAAGATTATGCATTACACATCCTCTCTACACAATGGCAAATAAGTATCAGACAGCTGTAGACCTGATTTATAATTGCCGAGCCTTAAATTATAGCTGCAGTGATATCAGATATGTGCCGTTGAGATGGATTGGCTTAAAGTATGAAAACAGATCTTTGAGGTTAAGGGGCATCATTAACGTTTCAGTTATTAGCTTCAGTATTGAGTCATATAATCATCCATCCTTTAGAATAAAAATCTCAATCTGCGTGCACTGTCACACTAAAACTGCAACACAAAATCTAAAAGAAAACAAACTTACTGAAAGCATGCACTTCATAGACCGCACTTAAAAAAAGCTTTAACACACCTCATAGCTTTAAGCTACAATAGCAGTACTTTAGTAGTTTTGTTTCTATATAAAGTGACAGCTTTGGATATGACCCCAGGGTGTCTTGGGTGTATTGGGTATAGGGCTTGGTTGTGTTGTGTTTGGGTCTTCCGGTGTGTTGAGTACGGCCCCTGGCTTTATGTCCCAAGGGCTCCAAGGAGACTTTGGCTTCCATATTTGAATTCTTTCACATGATTGTGGTCTGTGAAACTGCCACTTTCCACAGCTGTGTGCATTCTGCACACTCCTGTCTCACAGCTGGATTTTGTACCCGCCTGTGACACTTTCCACTATGGGTAACACAAAAATCGTGGAATTGCCAATCACAAACCAATAAAACTCTCATCAGGTTTTAACATCAAATTATGATGCCTGAACCGCTTTCAGAGCGTGGTCTGTGAATTGTGCCTACTTCAGACAAGGACAACTGACAAATTAGAGCCCACACATTGATTCTGAAGGTGTCACTGTAGTACCCAAGGCCAACAGAACAGGATTCCTTTGGCCTGTATCCTCCATGTCTTTAAGTGCCCCTGGCCATCAGAATCCAATTTCCATGCCTAACACTGCCCCGGTCACCAGGGAGTGATGAGACGACATTTGCAGCAGTTGCCTTCTCCTGATAAGAGACAATCTAGGCCAGTCTGCCGCTGGATAAAGCCAATTTGGAGAGTTTCGTGGGTGTAATTCCACAATGGTCAGACGGTGGAATGAGGTGGGAAAATGGACATGACAGAGGGATATGGAAGAGGAGGGAGAAGGGGAAACGAGGGCGTGAAAAAAGAGGACAGAGGAACAAAAGCAAATGGGGAGTTTAAGAGAAAAGTAGAAAGGAAAGAAATGTTAGGGATTTAAGATAAAAGTGAAAGAGAGCTAAATGAGTTAAGTGTAATTTGATGCAAAACTTTGCTACAAACTCGTAAACACTTTGGGAAAAAGCACTCAAGTGTTGTTGATTCATCGTTGGAAGCTTAAAGGAACAGCAGCAAAACTTTATCAGCCAACGTATTGAGTGATGGACATGTGATTAATCTGGCTGTGGTTTTATCAACCTATGCTTGATTTCACTATAAAGGATGCAAACAGAGCACAATATGTATAATTGTATTATTTTATCATTAATATTGCTGACTGGATGTCATTGTTAAGGTTTTATTTTCTAATGTACAATTATGTTTTCTACTATTTGCTTTATATTAAATTTCCCCCCTTTTCTTTTCTCTCTGTTACATGTTTAATTTTTGTTTAATTCTAATTATGTACCTGTTTTGGCAGTAAGGTACCATGTCTGCGTCTTTCCTATAAACCAGTTTGTTTTTTTTGACTAAAAGAAAGAGGGATGTGGTATGAACTGAAGACAGATTGAAGACAGATGTTCCCTTTTCAACTGACCTTCCTTTGCTGCATGTGAGCCATTTCAGTCAGACCTCGAGTGGCTGTCTGCATTTCAGTTCATCGCTTCTGTGCTCGTCTTGCTCCTGCCCAGTGCAGCTGGTCCCAGAGCATTTTAAGAGCTTAATTTTTTAGAAGCACCTACGCATGTCCCCGCCAAATGTGTGCCTTTGCTTGCACGCTCATGCTGAAAGAATTATTCCCAGTGCCTCAGGTTTTCGTTTTCTTGTTCTGCTGAGTTAAAGTAACGATGACCGTGACCATATTGCAAAGCATGTAATCAGCACAGTTAAATTCATTATTTTGGCCATGTTTTATTTATTTGGTATTTTGCGCAGAATATGCATACATACGTCTGAATACCTCCGGACTACGGGCAAATCTGGGCATGGAACGAAATTGCTGTGCTTCTTAGAACTATGAAGAAATTGTAGTCCCATTTTAAATTTGCTTTGGACTTCAGAAAAATAATTTCATACCCAGGCAAAGAGCCAAATTTAAACAATTTAATGCATACAACATACCACTAGAATGCAAGCATGTAAAACTGGATGTCATCATTGATTACACAATTCTTATTGTGAATTCTTTTTGCGTACGCTTGGCTACTTCAACTTAATTACTTGATTACTTATTGTGTAGGCTTGATTACTTTATTTTTATTCAAAATGTAAAAAAAATGCCCACACTTTTTTTTCAAGGCTCTTTCAAATGTTATGAATTTTAATGGTATGCAGGAATCGTGGCTAAGCCCCACAGACAAGCTTTAAGTCTGCAAACCAGTTCATGATAATGACACAAAGACTATACCCTCTGGGGTTATGGAATTTTATGGTTAATTATGTAGATCAAATAGACTCATATTGCATTCCTGTGTTAACTCATTTGAACGAAAATGCAAGATAAATCTTCATAATTCTGTGCCCTTGATGTCTGTTTTAAATTCAGTCCTTGTAAATATAGTACATTCCAAAGATCGTACATTGTTCAGTCATGATGAGTCTAAAGATTCAAACATGTTGGTATGTGGTAACCATCAAAGAAATTGTGTCATTCTGTCGACCATTTTAACATAATCCGAAGGGTACATGATAATTATGCAGGGATTACCAATGACTGTACTCTCAAAAACGATGTGTTAAAAACCAACACCCTTTTTGTGTTACAGCGCACTACTTTTGTGTTACTTTCAACACACTTTGTGTCAGACATATACAACACAGACCGTTGTGTTACAAATATACGGTTTATGTATTACAAAGTGAGACATTTTAAAACAGACTGTCCTTAACTAGACATACTGTAGAGGTGTGTTTTTAACACATCTGTTTTGAGTATGCCTCTGTTTTCTATAACAAGTTCCCTTCCTATGGCTTCAAAACTAAAAAGTGGTACATATTTTAAATCAACTTAAACATATATGAGACTATATCAAATTCAGGAACAATAACCAATTCTGTATGATAAACCTCTAACTATTCAAGCATTTTGGCCAACGGCCTTCTGCCCTGAAGATACTTTTCACACAGACAGAAAACCATAACATTAAAATTTAACATTATATAAAAATCTAACTACAGCAAGCAGTGCATGGGGCCCCATGCTACCACGTGCCAACAGCAGAAAAATGTATGGTCACAAAGCTAATACGCATATTCTTTTTGGTAGTTCCTTTCAGATTAAGGTCTGTGGTACGGAGGACCCTGGTGACTTGCAGTCCCAGAGCTGTCAGTCCTAGCCCTCCTAATCCAGTGCAAGATGAAGGAGTTTGCTGAGCTCGCCGAGATAAACAATCTCCCCTGCACTCACACTCTGGCCTCCCTCGTAACGAGAGCATCATTTCAATTCTGGAGCAGAAACCTTTTTTTTTTTTTTTTTTTAAGCCTTGAATCAAGCCTTTCCGCCATTTTGAAATTCTGCCTCTCTCGCGAATCTTCATCTGCTACCTCCATCATCCCCCTGGCTCCTTTGAAATCTAAAACATATTGCCTCTTTTTTCTCTTTTTTTTTACATTCCTTGAGCACCACACTTCTTTCCACAGAGAAAAATAATCACACACACACACTCCCTCCTCTCTGTATGGCCTCAGAGAGTGCTATAGGCAGTGCCTAGGAGCTCAGTTTGTTTCAGCAGCACAACAAAAAAAAAATGCAGTGAGAAAATGAGTTAAAATTTTAAATGGAGGAATTGGGCAGACAGAAAACAAGAGGGCAAAAAATGAGAATTCCTTACCCTATTCCTTACCAATTTGGACACAGACAGATTTAGCCATTCTCCTGGGGGAGGAACAGAAATGTGCTGCACTGGTAGCTCCATAAAAGGCGACCAATCACAGTCTGAGAAACAGGGAGGGACACACATGCCCCTCACGCATGTATTCATGACTATATTAAATATTTTCAAGTGGGAACAGATTCATATTTCATTTCCCGCAGATGTTCTTGTTTTTGGTTTGTTATACTGGCTGAAAAGAAAGTTTCAGATCCCTGTACCAAACACACAAAAAGACAGACATGCAGAGGAGGCTGTCTTCTCATCCAGTATAGGTGTGTGTGTGTGTGTGTGTGTGTGTGTGAGAGAGAGAGAGAGAGAGAGAGAGAGGGAGAGAGAGTACGTGTGTGTGCATGTGTGTGCACTTGTGTGTGTGTGTGTGTGTGTGTGTGTATGTACATGCACATGGGCCAAAATAACAGATACTAAATAAAATAATATTAACAAAATGAATGTTGAATAAAAAACATTAAATGTAAAATGAATCATTTTCTCAGTGAACAGAGCAAACAAAACAACTTCTGAGATATTCTGTCATATAATGCATTGCACCAGTGAAGAATTTGGATCACCACGGAGAACATTGCTGTAAATATGCTAATCCAAAGCCAGCTGGGCCCATAAGCGCATGGATTTTTCACTATGGAAACCTGAGAGAGGAAGAACTATTGCACAACCAGTATAATTGACTACAAACTAAGAAGCATGCTGGGATTGTCTTTGTGTTTGCATTCCCTTCAACAGAGCTACTCATGCTAGTCAGAACAGAAGTTCAGTTATTTTCCCATTCTCCATCGAAAAACTTTATCAACAATGTCACTGGCTTTTGGTAGCCATATTATAACACCTAAAAATATGGATTAATATAAAGTAATATGAATGATAACAATATGTAAATGCTGAAAGGCATTGGTAATTCACCAAATTCATTTGACTCACACATTTGCCCCGAAGTATACAATCACAAATAAACAGCTTTTCCATCATTCCCCGTCAATTATCTGCAAAAAACTAATAGAAAGCTTCTTTATGCATTTTGCACAATACACAGTATGGTGGAATTGTCTGTGGGCACGATACAATGGACATGATCATGAATTTCATTTTGTGCACCTTTAGTGATGGCTACACAATACACAAAAGGGAAAGTGTGCAGCAACACTGGCTTATCGAAAATATCACAAAGAGAAAAGATGCCATTTGGATTCTGAGGGAAACAATGCCAGTGACAAGAGTTGCCAAACACACTGGCGTGTACAGTTAATCTCATATCACATCAACATGGAATCAATATAGAGGATACTGATAACAGATAACAACAGGCAGAGGCACAAGTCACCCCCCGACCCACCCCACCCCCCCACCGCCACCAGATGAAAAAACTGGATTATCTGATTGAGGCATCCCCTGGACCCACATATTCCTGTAATCCAAAGTGCAGTGACATCTGAATGACCAGATCAGCTCATGTAGAGAAAGGCTGCAGCTCTAAAATGAATATATCAGATCATACTCTGAATAACTCAGTGGAAGTTAATAACATAGCTGATTGGCTGATATTGGGCATAATACAGCGTGCCTGGAATCAAAAGACTTTCCGATAGAAGTCTGCTATTATTACTGTTTACTAAGAGTAATTACATAAATGCAAAAACATAAAACGCAACCACAAGATAAATTGAAAAATGACTACAGTTATTAAAAGCCTGTTCTGCATGTGCGGCAACAACAAGGACAACGAAAGCAGATGATATTGGTTTGAGAACCCCTGACTGTGTAACATGAAAAATTGAAAATTATGCAGTAAACATCCTGCAGCAGGGTCAGAAACAAGAAAATTCAGAGTAAAGCGAAGCTTTCATGCAGTTGGTTGTGAACAAGGCAGAAAATGAAAAGAAAAAAAGAGACACCAAAGCAAAGTCCCATAATCGGGTATTTGGGCCACCATGTGTGGCCACCGTGGTCCGAATGTCCCAGAGAAAAGTCTACCAAAATCAGAAATACTGCAGGAGCGATATAAAACAGCACTTCGATATAAAAATGGGGACGCCAGTCAAGTTGAACGAAGTGGATAATGCTGTTCCACTGTCATTCCAGAACATCTGACAAATGCTCAGTTTGGAGTGAGATATGTTGACTGACGAGGCCATGGCGTATGGATACTGACAGCCATACCATGTGACCTACTTCTGAACGCACCGCATGTCAGAAAAATACCCATGTGGAAGAGCCAGACAAACACAGACATCAGGCATTGACAACAGAAGCCGATGTTACTGACACTGCATGGAGTGGGCTGCATTGACAAAATGATTTTTAATATTGCTGTTTTCAGTTCTAATTAAGTAGAAGGAGAATTTACAGACTGTGAATTAACAAAATTTACAGCTTTCAGATAACAATGCAATCATATTTGGGAAAACAGTATTGGGTTCATCTAACCAGGATTTCAACATGATATCCTTTTTTTTTTTTTTTTTTTTTTTGCGATATTTGGTATCCATCTGCTTTCCAGGAATTAAACTTCCTTTTTTGCAGATCGGGGAAAACTTTTTTATATTTCCCTCCGGGAAAGCACCCACCGTGTATTCAGCTGGAGTATCACATTGTAGAAATATTTGTTGATGGACTTTTTATGTTCCAGAAACTCCCAGCTGTCTCCTGTTACTTTATTTACTTATTAGTCCCAAGAAAGAGAACGTCTTATGTTATAAGACAGCATCAGGAACACCTAACCCACCCTCAGATCGTGACATGGACAGCTTTACATTTTTACATTTATTCTCAATTCTTTTCCTTTCCACAACAACCATGTGGACAGAGTGTTCATCTTCTTCAATCAATATTGTTGAAGTTGTGTGGGTATAGTTGTGATGCTATTAGAATTTAGACTGGAATATATATAGTATATTCAGTTTCAATATGCCTGCTCTACTCGATAATGTCAAAAGTAAGACTGGACGTCTGTTAAGATCTTGTTGAATACTTCTTAGGAGATCTTATTCATTAAGCTAAATTATCTAGGAAATTACTTATCTAATGTTTATCCCCAGGTATTTAATTCCTTGCGGTTTCCATTTAAAAGGAGCAGAACCCATATCAGAAGAAAATTTGTGATATTTAAGGGGTATGTCTTCTCTTTCACCCCAGTTAATTTTTATATCCAAAAAACTGGCTAAGCAATTTGATGAGGTTTAACACCGAGGGTATTGAACTATCATAAATACAGCTACCCAGGGATAAACTAGTCCAATGTTAATGAGACATTGTGTACCACAGTGCAGCCCAACTACCTCTCCTCGATGGCCTTCTCTGTGCACCAAACATGGGCGCCTGGAAGCACATGTACGCGTGCCAAAAAAAGCCCGCTCGCCCCTAATCAGCGAATTTGTTTGGGCTTGTTTGAAGCTCGGGATGAAACGAAAATTAGAGACATCTGTTTGAAATGTCTCATTATCATTATCTGTTTGCCTGTAGCAGAAGATAATTACCCCTTCCCTACCAGGCTGCCACACTCCCCCCCTGCTTTGCCACCTCATCAATGCCTGCCGTTTCAGACGGGCTTTTAATAATTGGTCTTCGGGATGATTACCAAGCTGACGGTCAGCAATTTTAAAGACCAGAGCTGTGGCCAGCCCATGCACAAATTCCCACGATTGATGAACACACTGAAAAACACATGGAAAAAGTGCATATAAAGTAATGGGAGATAATGCAGGAACGAGTGAGGAAATCAGAAAGGAGGTGGGAAAAGAGGGGAGGTACTAATCTCTTTTTTTGTGTCTCTCACAGCTTAACTGACTGGGACCTAAATACATTTAAATAAAGTAATTGGACTAGATTCTAAAATTGCCCTGCAGCTTTTATTCAGCCCATTTCATTTTACTTTTTCACTCAGTTTTTTTTGTTCTCTTGCCCCTCCCACTCCTTCCACCTCCCTCTGCCTTGCTGCTCCCTCTCAGCCTGAGACCACAGAACCTTTTCTGTGTGATCTGATGATGAGCTGCGCTAATTAAAGGCCTGTTTCCCCATGTCTGTGTGTTCTACATAAGGCCATTATGCTAATCTTGAAAAGAAAGTATGTCTGGGCAGAATATTACAGTGTTGGTACGGTAGTGGGGTGGACACCTGTTCATTTGATGCTTTCTGTACTAACCTTTACATGATGATTTCTATTGTAAGTAAATATTAAGGCATTAAATGTAATCCCTTTACTCGCTTCGGTAATAGAAAAATCTAATTAACAATTGTGAAATCCTACTGAGAAAGCAGAATCTACTATTTAAAACCAAAACAAATCCAACATTGATTATATTTTATCCTCTATGAGCCTGGAATTCTTGTACTACACTTTCAGAGAAACCCCCCCTGACTATATACTGAAATTACAAATATTCCCTGTGTAATGTCTAGATCTATGCTTCTCAGGATAGGGTTAATACATTTATTAATCATAATTAATTTGTTTTTTTGTTTCTTGGGCATGGTCTAAAAAACACATTCTTATGGTAAGGAATACACAGAGGTATGGAAGTTTGCAGCAGCCATATTAAGTTCTCTTACAAAAATGTGTGCAAAACATGTATTCAATGAACTCATTTCATTTGAAATATTAATACAGATATTGATGTGCTCTTTTGAAATACAGCAGGCTCAATTAAAATGTTAAATATACACATGCTGTAAGGTCAAAGTTCACAGCACTGCGATAACATGGCAGTGTAGTCATTTAAGAGTGCATGATGATAAAAAATATTATCTAAATGACACAAAAGAGACAAACTGGAAATTTGCAGTCATATTTCCAAGGTAATTGACATTTAAAATATGCTCACTCAAGCAAATGATTATTTCATGCATGTGCACATGCACTGAGACACTATTTATACAGGCTGGGTATAATGATGGAACAGAAGATGTCCTACCTTTCTGATAGTTCACTTGCTTGGTCTGCAGAGAGAAAGTCCCCACCACCAACCCCATTTCCACACCACTCCAAATCTTTTTGACTGTGTGCGTGTGTGTGTGTGTCTGTCTGTCTGTCTGTCTGTCTGTCTGCCTGTGTGTGGAGGGAGAGAAAGAGAAGGATGGAGACTGTGTGTGTGACTGTCAATATTTTTTTCACCTTAACTTTACCTGTGTGTTTGTCTCTATCTGCATTTTTGTCTGTGTATATGTGCGTGTCTGTGTGTGCATGTGTGTATGAATATGCGTGGGTCTGTGTGTGCGTGTGTGTGTGTATGTATATGAGTGTGTGATTGTCTGTCTTTGTTCAGAGTGCAGAGATATGCAATTTTAGTGTAAAGCCCACTCTGGTGCAAGGTACTCATTTGTCTGAGCTCACCCTCTCTCTTCTCCTTTTCTCTATTTCCTTTTCTCTCTCCCTCTCTGCCTGCTCTCTTTATCTAACTCTTATCTGTTTCACTGCCTTTGCTCTCTCTCTCTCTCTCTCTCTCTCTCTCCCTCTCTCTCTCCCTTATTCCCTTCGGTCTCCCTCTCTAACACTCCCTGTCTCATGGGTAGTAAAGTGCCATGCATTGTAGCTCAAAGCAATATGAGGGAAAGAAATATTTCTGACAGCGAGGGAAGACAGCAAGAGATACCCAGCCCCTTAAGCTCAGCTTTGCTCAGCTTAGTCCACAACCAAGGCTTAAATCACAAAGTTTGCTTTGTGGCTCGGAGACATGACTAGGATCACAACCATGGTTTAAATCGGGGAGTTAACCTCACTAGACTGGCATTAAGCCCGTATTTCTGTCATGGATAAAATGTTCTTGAGGCTATAAGACTCACACTAACCCTAAGCTTAGCTTTGCTTTCTTGGCCCAGGTACGTGAGTAGGACCATAACCAAGGCTTAAATCACAGAGTCAACCTCACTAGACTGGCATGCAGCCCATATTTTGGCCACGGACACAGTGTTCTTGGGGTTATATGATTCAACATAACCCTAATTTCTGACCTTATGCCAAGGTGAGAGGAATTGAGACAAGCCTTGCATACATATTTCCAGTCTTGAAAATCTTAAACAAATATTCATAAAAAAATTCAGAATATGATTGGGCTGCCATGGAATCAGGTTGCCAAGCAGTACATTCTGAAACCCAGGAATTATATTTCACTACCACTACCTAGAACTTGGAAACAATTATCAAGCCATACAACCACTAGTTCAAAAACCACATGTGAATACCCAACATGTCAAGGGTACACAAGAGAACTATAAAAATAATCCCACTTATAAGATAACAGCCAATAAAGGTAATCTGCAGTATGTAATTCATTTTAAATAACGTTTTGTTTACACATGTGAAAATTATAGTTCATTTTAAAAAGTCAGAGACGTGAAAATGTGAACATGCAAATGACTCAATGTGATCTTTTCACATGTGGAAATTTGATTTACACGGGTAGCTGTAGGAAGAGCGCATAAACACTTATAATCCCTCTTGCACTGGTCCAATATGTGTTTTTTAGCTTAACCATATGTCTTTTCCTGTAACAAATTTCGTCTTCCACGGTTTTCTCACTGCTTCTCATTATGGTTAAACAGGGGGCCATTTACAGGCACATTGCAGTATAGACAAGTAATTTTCCACCAGATGGGCTAAGAAAACTATAACAAACTCAAATTCTGATTTGAACTCCCTCTTAAGATTGTTGAATTGCACTACTCTATCATTCCAATCATCCGTTCGCTCTAGATTCGCACCAGTCTTGTCCATCCTGCTCTCCAGTCCGACAAAGCATGTCTGAGAATTTCCTAAACACTATGTTTTGTCTTTCTCGTCTGTTTTTGTGGGTTTTCTGCACGATAATTAACTCATCTGTATTCAAACCAAAGCCGCTCTGTGTTTGCCATCTGTGAATCCAGTGGAATTGTACTGCAGGCACAGTGAAGGGTCGTATGCAACAATGTGTCTTCCAGGCAATCATAGCCACTTACTCTAGTCACTCGCAATCAGGCTCTGAAGAAAGCACTTCTCAGTCGGTTTCAATGCTTCTAATTAGGCTCCAGTTCATCAGCAGAGTGTTCTCATGCCAAAAACAAAGAACGCAAAATGCCTAAGGACCGAACTGTAGTCTAAATTTCGAAATATTTACATCCTTGGAAATACGTTTCGAGTTCAAGCATTGATCTGATTGATCTGACTGAACTGCAAGCATGACAAATAAAATGATTCCCTTTATTGTATATCCATTAAGATCTGACAAGAATGTTACAGGTGTAGAATGACTAAACCAAAAAAATCTGAAACTCCAGCCCTCCCTCATTTGATCTTTTAATATTCACACAGGGACTCCATTACCGGGACTGGTGTGCATCTTTACAGGAGAAACACCTGGTGCTCTTTAAGAACCTTCTGGCCAAAATGAAAACTATACATCTAGACTTCCAGACTTTTCTAATGACATATTTTGTCACAGCAAGCAATTCTCTGTGTGCTAGTGACTGCAGTATTCATACTCTCTGTGATGAGAGCTGCAGTAGCAGGTATTGCTAACTGATTAACAAAAATTAACAAAATTATCCCTTCAATCATGAATGCACGGTAAACAGCTTTCATTAGCTATACTTATTCAGTATTCAGCACTTGAGAGAGAGAGCCACCATGTGTTATAGATAAAATGATGCTTCCTAAAGCACCGGTGTAACGAAACAATATGCCCCCAGGGTAAGGACACAGCCAGTGATCTGACCAAATCTTGACTGTGCCCATGCCAACTGTAGCCAGCAGCCCTACAAACAAGTCACAGGTTTCCAGAAAAAAAACCATTGTATTTTCTTTCCCAAAGCTCTGACCTGAATGATCAGGAATATTTTACACTAATCTGCTGCAGAATTATGGGAGGAGGAATGCACCATCCTCAATAATGGTATCTTCACTTGAGACCACTGAGATGCTAATGCTGGTCATGGAGTTGTGGTCAAGCTCAAGGTTCATCTCACCACTTCTGACTCTGAAAAACCCTTAAAGAAATATAATGATGGGAGAATGAGGTTCCATGAAACCAAAATGGGTGGGGCTATGTTATATCAGTGTCTCATTGATTTGAGCCAATCTTTGTGGTTTGATACAGGAGAGAAAAGCGTTTTTGATTGGGCAAACAAAGTCTTAGATTGACAGCCATATTGCAGCTCTATCCTAAGTGGGATCATAAAAGTTTACTCTCCTTTCCGACAGATTGGTAAGGTATTTTAAGGACAAGTTTAATTGATGGTGTGGAAGGAGAGGTTTATGAAAGCACTGAATCGTAATCTTCTACAAGCCCAATTGACGTGCACTTAAAACACTCTTCATGTCGAACTCACCGGCTCACTGAATTTTGCAGTGGATTAAACAAAATGTTGATATCTTTGAGCAGAACCCAAAGGACAGAAAGGAGAGATAGGGCGATTATTAAAAAACTGAAGGATTGGCAGAATGAGTTTTAGTGGAACCTAGAATATTTGTAAAAAAAATAAAGATGGGAGAGAGTGCACTGCAAAGAGAATGTGCACATAAAGGCCTAAGCAAATCGACATGAAAACATTCGCTTGATAGATGGTTCTGCCTCCTATCTGATGTAAATTATGTTGTAATCAATGCTGTCAATTACAGTGACAGTGCAATTAATCCCTCTCTTCTCTGCCACTCCCTCTCCATATCTCTCGCTTTCCTATCCCATTAGTTTTGTCTGTGTTCCTTCACCTTTCCTTATGAATATCAGGTCATACTGATTTTTGTTGCGGTAATAAGATCACTCTGCCCTTAAGTGTGCAGCGCTCTCCCACCCAACCCCACGTCATCTCACTTGGTGGTCTTTCTCATTCCATACCCCTTGAAGATACCAAGAAGCAATCCATGGCTCTAATTCATTGCCGATCATGTTGACTAATAATCAATAGTTCTTTGGCCTGTTTGATGCTCACTAGTAACATTAGTGCTGTTGCTAGATGAACACAGTTTGATGAAGCTTAGAGTTAATCAAGTGAAGCTGAAATTGTTTTCTGGCTTAATATTTCCTAATAAACGAGACTGAGGTTTTCATTTAGGATAATGAATGAGGATCTCAGCTAAGAAACACATTACACGATATTCAGTATGCCCTGCTGACTGAAATCAGATAAATTATTTGGATGCTGCAGTAAGAACACAATTGTATAAATTAAAGAATGGCTAACATTCACAAATAATAATAATGATAATAAATGTTGTTGTGAGAGCTGGCCATTCTTTAATTTTTATTTTCAGTTAAGGCCTTTACAGCAGATGGGTTTGTTTTTGGCTGCAGTAATTTTGTCTGAAGCAGGTGTCTACTGCATCACTAATACAGCTTCCTGCTCACACACGCAAATAAATGCTCAAACAATTAGCATGCTAAATGATGCTAGCGATTGTTTGCTTCGAGTAGCAGCAACAACTACTATTTGTAGTTGTTTATCTACCATTTGTAACCCTGCTTGTGAATTTTACTACACTCAGGGCCAAAAGGGTGTGGAGAGTGATGTTTGCAGGTATGTGTTGTGCGACAGAACCGCACAGCCCCTGAGACAGATGGCAGCTGCCCCCTTACTGCAGGGTCCCTCCAATTTAACATGGTTCAGGAATAAATGCTCACCTATCCATGCATTCATCTTTCATGTATCGGACATGAAATATTCACAAACCAAGAATGAATGTTTCATGGGTGTCACCTCTCCTCATGTTCCTGCTGGCTGACTCTGTCTCTCCCTGCCCGGACATGAGAGAGATTTGTCACTCACTACGAACAAACACCACGCTGGCCACACACAGTGACACACAAACTGCACAACACCTTGACAGCACTCAACACATGAACATACATAGAGCAAAACATTAACTGCATTGTGTGCTCATATAACCTATTAACACACAACACTTTTCAAAGCAGTACACTTTCCATTATAAAGAAGCATTGCTTTTATTTTCACTCGTCAAGAATGCTAAACTCTAAACTATGCTTCCCATGTCGTTCTGTTCAGAAAACCCTGTGTGTCATAACAAGAGGTATAGACCTACTACGAAACCTTTTATTTGTGTAACTAGTGTCACTTCATCTCTCAAAACCAAAGCCATCATCTTTCAAAGTAGGAATAAATTCAGGATTTCCAAACATAGCTGAGAGCTGTTGTCAGTTTTCACAATCCACAAAATATACTCTTTTTTACAAGTCATGGATGGTCCTCTATATCCTGGGAGGGATCTCCATACTCAGATTTATCATTACGAATGGTTACACAATTTGTCATTATAAATATGTTGACCCCCTGAACAGGCCGCAAACTTTGGCCCTCGTCTTTGAGGACCATTTGGACAACTAATGTCAGTACACTTCAGTGATCTCTGGCACCATCTAAGGCAAACAAGAAGCAATTGCACTACTTATTTTTTTTAACTAAAGCTTACAATAGTGTTTTCAAGAGTTTTGTAATTTAAGGAAGTCGTAATTTATGGAAATTTGGTATTTATGGATCTGCATGTCTTTCTTTTGCATTTAGCAGTCACTAGTTTCCAGAGCACCGTTCACCGCTTAGATCAATTATACATGCATGAAGGCAGGGCTGAATAATAAAAGCCATTGATTTTGGAAACAATCTGTCATATTATGCTAGCAATTAAATTTTGATTACATTTTTTAAAATGCAGAATTTGGGCTCACACATTTAATTTTGCTATTGCTGAGCCAACCTGTCTGTATGGCATAGCTCGTAAAAAAAACCACAGCAATAACACTTCGTAACGTGAGCCACTAATCTTACAGAAATCAGATGAGGACACTGAAGTTGCAACATGGTCATTTTCTGCCATGACACATTGTGTTGTGATATGTCCTTGCAAGAACACTCATTAACATCCCCCACAGGTCCAATTAGCTCAGAATGTTGTTAGTAACGTTATTGCGGTCATTTTTTGAATTGTGCACTGACATTATGTCATTTTAATTGAAAGCAGGTGCGCTGGTAAAATCAACGGTGCAATTTAATTTTTTGGGAGCTGGTGTGCTTAACCTTGGGAAAGAAATGTCATCAGATGTTTCTTTCTGTAAGGAAATTGAGTAGCAACTTCACATAGAGACCTGTATTCAATCAACATTTGTCTTTAACTTGACAAGTAAATATAAGTGTTAAATCTTGTTTTGGCAAACTAAGTTTGGCCAATTAGTTTTAATGATTGTTGAACTCCCCAAACAATGTTCGTGGGGGAAAAAATGCTGATTTACCTTTCAATTGCATCTCAAAGCAAATATTGATTGAATCCAGGACAGAGTGATGTTTTGTTCACACTGTACTGATTGGTCAAGGCATCTTCATCACTTACATTATTGTGTAGGCACACAACAAATACAATAGTAAAAAATATATATATATATATATATATATATATATATAATTTTTACTTCTAAATTCCTATAGGTGGCAATGATGCACCAGTCTGGCGCAACTGCCAATAAAACATAACAAGACGAGGAAATGTATTAGTCGTTCTAGAAGTACATCCGGGTTAATGTAGTAAACATGGCCGAGTGTACGGAGGGTAAGTGCTTTTATAAATTAAATATTCACAAGCTAGAAAAATTTTGTATGAATTTTTGCAAGCTTGTGAAGTCATTGATTAAACATATACGGCGGACGAATTATGTTATGGTATAGGCTACTCTCTGAAATTATATGGATTAACTAGCTAACGATATTTCTTCTTCATTTGGAATTATAGGTTATAGACTAACTTGCTTTCACTTTTACATTCGAAAGTGAAAGGAATTGAGATTTGAATACATACTAAACCTTATTTAAGTATGCAAACATTATCAATATCTATTCAATTGTTTGCTGCTATGGGCAGTTTATGTCATGTTAAATCGGCTTGTTTGTATTTATTGCTAGCGGAGTCGCTCACTAGAACTTGTAAATACACGGAATTGCAATTCTAGTCCTTGAGGGTCTGATTGGTTTCGTGTAACGCGAAATTTGTCAGTTAAAGCAGTGGATTCCACAGAGAACTCCCTTTACCTTACCTACCCATCCCATTGATAGCGCATGGATGATGCTAGCAGAAGATACATTATAATTGTTTTTCCCGGATTAACTCTGCGTGCCTAAAATGCCCTAAATTTGTGATTACTACCCGCCAAAGCATGTTTGGTCAGATTTTAAAATGTTTAGTACTTAAGACAATATCCTGTACCATCTCTGCAACTAAACTAATCTGCTTGGATAATATGTAGCTTGTTTCAAGGTCGATGTTTTGAAAGAAGTTAAAGTGTTGACAGCCTCAGCCATGATCGTGTTGAGGGATTGCAGTATTGTTGAGACATGACATTCATGCATCCCTAGTGTAATTGAATTCCAGTGCCTGGACCTATTTTTTAATCTCTGGATATCATTTGGACTTAATAGTCAGACAATCCACTCAAAGAAAGATTTGAATATTTATTGACCCACAGTTGGCTTCATTTCAAACAAATCATACGTCTGAAGTGATTATGTTCCCTTATGTACTTGTACTTAATAGACAGGGATAAAGACAGCTTTGATGTCATGGACTTGGCAGAGTATGCTAAGAGACAACGATGGTGGAACAGAGTCTTTGGAAATAACTCTGGACCTATTGCTGAGAAGCGTTCAGTGGCGACACAGCTTGCAATTGGTGGAGTTACTGGCTGGTGAGAGAATTTTATCCTTCTTTACTGGCCTTCTGTATTCACTCACTGCATCATGCTTAAAAAAGTAATAAAATCACATAGCAGTTTTCCTCGTTCCAGATTACCTGCGGTTCCTAACACTGAAGCAGAGTTACACTTCACATGAGAGCTGTAAATGAATCAATATTAATGTACTGTCAACTTAATTTGAGTACTCCCCTCACAAGGCTGGTCCATATGTCCTTCATGATTAATGTACGGGTACCATAGAGTACCAACTTGCTTTTGATATTTAAAAATCTTGACATGTAACACAATTCTGTAGACAATTAAGTAAAGATAAATAGCTGGTGTCTCTGTGTCTGTACTGATACAGGTGTGCTGGGTTCATGTTTAAGAAAGTTGGAAAGCTGGCTGCCTCTGCAGTGGGTGGCGGCTTCTTTCTCCTCCAGGTAAGTGGCCTTTGTTTTCACATGTAATGGCGGCCATTTTCTGGGGCACACTCTTCCCTGAATGCATTCAGTTCAAGTTTTTTTTTTTTTTTTTTTTTTTTTTTTTTTTTGGTCTTTGTATGTTGATATTATCGTAAGAATGAGGGAATTCGAGTTGCACTATTCAGTTTCTGAACAGCTATGTCTGGTTCTTTCAAAGGATTGAAATGTTTTCCTTTTTTTAGATGGCTAATCACACAGGGTACATCACAGTGGACTGGAAGAGAGTGGAGCAGGATGTGAACAAGGCCAAGAAGCAGCTGAAGCTGAATGCTGAGAGGCCCCCGGCGGAAGTGCGGACTAAAGTAGATGAGGTGAGGGCATGGCGCCACACAGCTGCTCAGCCTAAGAAAATATGGGGGTGGCAGTATAGGATAGGACACTGCCGTTGTACCCTTGAGCAAGGTACTTAACCTGCATTGCTTCAATATATATCCATCTGTATAACTGGATGCAATGTAAATGCTATGTAAGTTGTGTAAGTCACTCTGAATAAGAGTGTCTGCGAAATGCCTGTAATGTAATGTAATGCAATACCAGAGAGTCAAGCCTGTCCAGCCCTGCTGCTTAAAGAGGTATTCTGAATGTGCCTTGTTGTCTCTCTGCAGGTGTCAATATTTGTGAAGAAGAACATCATTCTAACTGGAGGCTTTGCTGGAGGATTTCTGCTTGGACTGGCATCCTAGAATTTTAATTTATTTTTTCCAAAGCCGAACACATCTTCTATTTTGAGGTACTTTTGATGTTAAGGCTGAATAATAATGAAATGAAACTATATTTACACATTCTGAACAAAATTAAAGTTGCATCAATGCACTGAAACTGAGTTGCTGAGTTGATGTAGCCTGAAATGTTGTCCATGATGTATTTCTTCTCTTCAAAATGTAGTATGTATCCAAGGCCCTTTGTTTTCAAACCCAGCCCTTGCCCAGTAGGAAGTGTTTCTACTCCTTTACTAGCTGAATTACAGTTTGGTGCAGATTTCAATTTGCATTGATATTGATTTCATATTAAAGGCAAATGGAATTACTTCCAATGAGCAGATTTTATCTCAAACTCTCTCTTTGACTCAGCATGCCTTCCCCCTCACTTCCATTCCATTTCCAAAAGCACATATTGATCCTCTTAGCGAAATGTCCATGGTGGGATGGGTCTGTTGACCTTCAGATGTTTTATATTTATTTTTTAACTTTTTACCGGGATGCATCTCAATGATCCATATCATTATAAATAAACCAATATCAAAATGTTTATTTATGTATTAGTTTGTAGTAAAAGTCTTGCCTGTTACAGGTTTTAAAACTTCTTTGCTATTCTGATTCGGTCTGTTCCAAGTTTTGGAAATGCACTTCTTCTGTCTGCTTTGGTTGATCATCTAAAAGTCCATGTAATCTAAATAGGAAACGCATTACTGTTGCAAGTCAGAGTTACAGGGCAGGTGCAAATGAGAATAGTGAAGTATATGGTGTAATGGTGAAGAATACTGAAAACAAAAGGCCTTGGCTATAGTTAATCCTTTGTACACATTTTGAGAACTGCTTTATCTAAAAAAGATAGTTGCACTGCTGTTGTTATACATCAAGTATGGTTTCACTCCATTCTGTTAAGGACTTAAATCATAAATGTAAGCAAATGTGAAGTTTATTGTCTGTATAAATAAAGCGACATTAAGTTAGGTTGCACTTTGCACTTGAAACACTACACAACTTCTAAAATAGCACTGCTAGCAAGAATTTAATGTAACCACAGGATGGGCCAGTAGCATGCTTAGCATGCGTGCACACAGTGCACAGAGCCACTTCAGTTTACAGCAGTGTACAGACCAGCATGCATGTCTTTACCTGGATACAAGTCGCATATCTTACCAGAGATCATTAACAGTGAATGTTGTGTGAAACTGCACCCCTGCTTTTATCTACCAAAAAGTGAGGTTTTGTCTTCTGTTTTCTCTGAATTCCTATTGTCTCTGTCTCCTTCCACACTGCAACTGTGGGATATTAGGCCTATTTCACTGATAGCTGAGTGCTGCTCATGGTTCTATACTAGTGGTATTTTAAACGTTGGGCCTATGTGAAATCATTCAGCATTTGAAAAGGGATTTTTACTTAAGGGTAATGGTGTTTGCAAGGATTTTGTAATTCTAATGTGCTCAATATAATGTTAAAGGCATGGTAGAATGCAGAATTTTAATAATACGGTACATTATAAAAACATCAGAACCACAATCAGACATGGTGGAAATAATTCTCTTCAAAATTCAATAGGACACAAACATGTATTAACAGGACTACAGCTGGCTACAGAAGAGTTCACAATGAATATAATTGTAATGATCTGAATATTACTTTGTGTCTCAAATGAAAGATACCTTTCTGTACAGTGGTATGCATATTCACCCTGTGCAGTTCTTTGTTTTTATTTTGGAATGTTTGGAACATAAAATGATGGTGTATATCGAAGTGATTTTGGTTTGGTTGCTGTTTGTGAGATAAGTGCATAACAGAACAGGCGGTGCCTAGGTGTCTGTGATGCTTTGATTTGTATTCTCCTGGAAGTACAAGTGGGTTTAGGGAAGTTTATCTGCAAATCTGATGTGACCGAGATAATGACTTTATGCTGTACGGTTTAATCTCATATTTTATCAAATTCTCTATCTGAAAATATGATGCTTCTTAAAATGTAGAAATATTTTCGTATTATTGAGTTTTAAAAAAAATGAAAATTGGTTAACCCTCCTGTTCTGTTCATTTTTTAGGTACAGCAAAAATGTTCCCGGGTCAATCCCCATACAGGGGGGGTTGCAAATACATGAAATGAACCATTTTCATTTAAAATGTTGATTACACTAATTAAGGCCAGTAGAAGAAGTTTCATACTGAAAAAATAATTTTAAGTATTTTTCCTAGATTTTCAAACTTTAAAAAGGGTCAATTTGACCCGCAACATAACAGGAGGGTTAATCTGTTCCTGTATCAGTGCCTGTATCTGCATTTAAAACACTACTAATCTGTTCCTTGTAGTGAATTTGCCTTGTCTACCACTTTTTTTTTCCTCCCAAAGAAAAAGGAAAAACCAGAGTGCCTATGGTATGATTGGGGTCAAAGAAGCATTCCCTGTAAACATGACCCAGCTGGCCCAGAATTGTTCTTATGCAGGTTCTATCAGTGGGCCAAGGTTTGCCCATCAGCAATCCAAATGGCCAAGAGGAATACTCGATTGTTGACCACCAGCAGTGACCTAGCAAAAACATTCAAGTTGGCCTTGCTTGCTGTATATTGGGCAGTTCTAATGTTGCTGTGTCTGGCTAAAATTAGCTGCTGATATACACAGTTTACTCATAATATTAGTCAGAATCAACTATGGGCCAGTGCTTGCTACTAGTTGATATAGAATCAAATGCACTCTGGATGCAATACAATTGTTTGGGGACCTCCAAAATGCAAGATTTGATGCTGGCAGGTATAATATGTCTGAGAAATGTAGCATTCCTCGACTAACATTGGCTGCTGAGAAGTGATAGTTGGCTGATTGTATCACCACTGACTTGGGCCAATCAGGTCACGTTTACAGGGCTGATACAGCTGGTTACGCAGTAAAAGTTTCCTTTAAATCCATTCTACATATTAACCCCAACTCCATCCTTTGCCTATTGTCACATTACAACAACAACAAAAAAGACCGTAATTATAAAACTTTTTTTTTATGGGAGAACGTCTGATTTAAAAAGATGATTGTGAATGAATTATTTACGTATATGATTTTGAACATATCATATTACCTGCACCTTCTCCAGTTGATGACACTGGCTTACTGCCAGCCAGATATTTTTTTTTAAATTATCATACCGTACTTGAATGGGAAGCTGCATACCCTGTTAAAAAGCTGCATTTGACAGAAAGTACAAGCTTTTCATGTGTAATATTGCATGCAGTTTTAATGTACCTGGATGCATATCATGAAGCATCTGGTCTATCTTGCCAGGTGTCCTTTAAATATGAAGTTTGAGAATTGCAGGGAAGTAGTCTAACAGCTACAAACATAATGGATCACAGTAAATTGGAGAAAAGGGTATGTTTATGGATTTTAAAAATGCTACACAGCTATGGTATTGTGCCAAACTTGAGTTTGAGCTGTTACTTATTGAGGCTTAAAAATTATTTAATTCATTTCTGTTCAGAGAAATCCCTGTATACCTAAATGTTGTGGATGTTGTATTTAATTTGCAAGTGGTGGATTTGTTAAATTGAATGTGTTTTAATGTTTCACTTTGAGGAAATAAAGCAGATGAACACTAATGCTTGAGAAAATTTAATTCATAGACAGACCATTTTAGTGGTGTATGAAATTATTGAGATCAACGGAAATATAGCACTGGTGTTGTGGTTACTTTGATGTCACAAAGTACAGATATCATAGAGACATCATCCATTTTGCTTTATTTTATCAGTGGTCTGAGTAGCATATGATGTCACAAATAGAATAGAATAATTTTATTTTGCTCAGGGGAACTTCAGGGAAGTTCTTATGGCACATTCATTCTAACATAAAGCACAGTGCACCCAGGTAAGACAAAAAGTTAGAAAATTAGTTACACTGAAATTGTAAGGCCTGTCATTTAACAATACTGACACAACAGAAGCAGCCAGCAGTTCACTCTGATGGGAAAATCTGCAGTCAAGTATGCTCATATTTCACTGAAACTCTCAAGATGTTGGACATGGTCTTCCAGCACAAAAAAAAAACCAAATCTAACAGTTCACAATTTCACTGACTGATTGAAATGTTTGATTAAATTTGTTCAAGAATGAGTAATCCGTTGAATTTAACCAATTTACTGTTATGAAATCAAAAGAAAAAGGTAGAAAATGAAATGGCAGTGCACGTAAAGAATACCAAGGCCGCAATGGCTAGGAAATATTGATTCATCTATTTCATATTCACAGTGTTGTTATAGTAGATGCTTAATAAATAACCCACACAAAATCTTCTTTCTGTATGATGAAACAGTGGTCCATGTTGACAGACTGTAGACTGGAATGAGGACTGTACCACAAAACACTGGTTAGTCATCGCCACACATTTAAACAAGCAAAACACTGCACATTTAGACTGTACCATACATTTAAACAAGTATTTGACTGATATGGCCAAATATTTTGGCATATAAAATATTACATGTGAATCAACAAATTCCTAATTAAAAGCAGATGTAATCTTCAGCTGGTTTTAATAATAAAAAATAAAAAGACAAGACAGGAATGGACAATCTTACCAGCCAGCATTCAGAACCTATTCCATGCTTTAATGTGTACCATGTTGGAACATATTTTAATAATTGAAAATATGTATAAAATAGTGTGCTTCAGATAATAATGGCTTAACATACGTGTCCGAAGCAGCGTATTAATTTGTATGCGTCACGAGAGTGGCATATAGAAACACTAAAAACGTGGTGAGATCTGAACAGGTTTGAACTGTATATTGAAATAAAGGAACATGAAATAAGGTAAAGATCCAGCATTACTGGTACAATATTTTCTCACATTCCTACGTAAGCAGAATTAGCAGAAATAAAGATTTGGTCACATTTTCAGACTTTGCATTGTGTAGTATTAGCCTGGACCCACGAAGGGTTTGTTCTACAACAGGTCCCATGGCAAAAGCACCAGAATTTGTTTTATTTTCAACATACTATTATGTAATGCCACAATACAGAGCTCTAAAGGTTTAAAACTCCCAAAGCATGAGTTTATGGTAGTTTTCAGGACTGGTGGGAATTCCCGATGAATTGTGACATGGGGTTGGGGGTGAACTATCAACTGGGGAGGAATAACCATCGACTGGGTCGAGCAGACGACAAAATGCATCCTGAATTTCTAACATTTTATTTAAAACATTGAATTTGCACCGAGAGACTTGCTGACATTAGAAATTAAATTGGGGACCTGTGGACCAGTGGTCTGTGTCATAATTCTGGTCTTTCTTAACTATTTGCCAATTAATTTAAATCAAAATGTTAATTTGAAATGCACACAGTTATAGCCTGTAAAAATGCTGTTAAGTATAAAGTAAGCTTACTGATCACACCAAGCAATATAAAACATGTTAATGGAAATGATGCATTTGCAGGTATTTTTCTCGGCTAATTTAATCTTGTACGCTGCTATTGTTTGGTAGAGCACAAAACACCTCTCTGTTTTCAGGGTCGGGATGATGAGGCTTCTGGTTAACCTGAGTAAGACAAAATAAACTCAGAGCCAGAGAAAAACCCTGTGCAACTCCCCCTTTTTTCTTTTGTTTGAGGTTAAGACTTGAGGCGATAGACAAACAATTTCAGTGGTGTATGGATTTTAGCATACATTCATGATGTTTCCACAGGACATTTTCACAGCGTTTCATTGTATTGTAAAAACTGACATGGGCCGAAGGCTTTGTGCTCCTGGTAAATTTAGGATGGTTGGATCTATGTCAGCGTTCACTGGAAAGGTGTCGTGTTCAATGCATGGCTGCCTGATGTTGACTTTGTCACAAAGGTGTTTTGTTCTCAGAATTTATGTTTGATTACCTGCCAGAGGATAGATGGGATCTTTGGTAATGAATGGCTGTTTTCCTGGGGAAAAAAAATATTGGAAATTTGTCTGACTTCATAGGAAGTCAGTAGAACAACAGCCAAGGGGAAAGGGATTGAAAAGCTCCACACCTGATTTTTTGCCAAAATTAACTTAGTGAAAAAGATGCACCCGCATTTTGGGTTTTAGTAAGGCAATTCCCAGTGCACTGAGAAAAACAGCAGAGACTCCAATTGTTGATAAGAAGGCAGGAACAGAAGGAAGCCACTCTTCAAAAAGGCCCACTGTGATTGGCTGTGATGGCACTTCCTGTTTCAAGAATAAAGAAAGAGAAATGAGCTGGTATAGAAACCCCAAATTTCTTGAGGCAGACAAGTTAAAATGTACAGGTCTGCCATGTAGCAGACACTTTTAGCCCAAGAAACTTACAAAAGTGCATTTTGCACAGTTAATACAAAGTAGTCTTCTTGACTGAACTCTTAGTGGAAGAGGGCATCCACCACTTTTCCTGTACCTGAGACTCTGCATCCTCCATCCAGATGTCTGAGAATGGGATTTTGCCCATGGTGTGCAGTACCTGAAAGGCATAGGGAGAATGCCAAAAGGTTCTGCCTTGGGATTTACATTCCACATTGTCCACTGCAGCTGTTTGCTTAAACCAAAGTAAGACCAGAGGTCCTAAACTGCCTGAGAGCAATGGGAAACCTCACTGTGGCTACTCATAGTATGCTTTGTGGTAGGAAAGGAAAACAACTCTTGGACAAAATGGATTGTATTCATTAGAGCATGGTACCTTTGTTGAAAAGGTGAAAATGTGCATACACATGAACAAAGCAGGGTTTTCACCAGTGCTATTCAGCTGGCTATTCATGCAGCTTATGTATTGTAATGCTTTTGTAATGTCTGTGAGTTTGGGAAAACAGCTTTTTGGAAATGATAGGAGAAGAGGATGCTTTGGTACTTTAAATTTTTAGAAATAATGTGGAAACTATCAAAGGTGCAGCCCTTTTGTTTTGTGGCTATGTGCAAAATTCTAGGGGCTGTGACTCATTTAAAATGTGTATTATTCCAATTATGAATGCTATTCCATGAGAAATATCCAGACTTTTATCATGACCCACATTTATTGATTCCTGGCAGTTGGTGGCTTCAATAATCTTACATTAATAATTACTTCTGAAAGGGACACATTTCACATCTTACAAGGTTTGTTTAACCAATAAAGAAGCTTAGAATGGATTTAATGAATTTATAGTCCAGAGGGACATAGCTTTGTAGGAACACCAATACAATTTAAATAATTTGTATGATCCTTTACCAGCTTTAGCCAGTTCTCATTTACATACTATAAACTCTGGACAAACCAGGTTTTTCCTTATGACCGCTAAATATGTTCTGTTAATGGAAGCATTTTTTAATAACTCCATAATTAGCAATACCCTCTGAAGAATTTTTTTTCAGGTTTTGCCTGAAAGGGGTCCTATTTTAAATACACAGCCTTTGAATGAGTGGCACAGAAATAACTAGGTCATTTCTGCTTTCGTTTTCCAATATTTCCCTTGTCTTGACTGAGAGCGCAGTCATTTTATTTCTGTTGCCCAGGCGATCATTGTGCGTTATCGCTGATAGAATTGTAAACACGAATAAATAAACGAACACCTGGCACTCGTTACCTCTCTGGCTGCCCGCTCGCCCGCCTGCACTGCCCCGTCCATGTACCCGCTCCATTTGGTGGCCGTCTCGGTGCCAGCGAAGAAGAGTCTGCCAACCGGTTCTCTCAGGACTCTATTCAAAAGATGGAACAAAACGGATCGATTATCAGGACAATGGTTCTGAAAAAACAGTCAAGCAAAGCATTATGGCCGCCTGCCTCTCTCTGTTCAACACAATGTTCATAAGCATCATTGATATTGCATCTGAAGTGCATCACTGTGCACCACATTGTCCTCTATTGACATACTGTACTGACCTGAAAACACAGATTTCTACCTCTCGCTGAAGGTAAGGATGCCATTAACCTTAAATATAAAAAATAATTTTGAAAGTACTTACATTGAAAACTTGACAGGGACATTGACACACTTTAAGATAAATCCAGGCTATGTTCAAACAAATCTAATCTGGGAATAGTGTGTTTTTCAATTTTGAACACCAAAATCCTCTTTCTTATGCTCAGCCCCTGGTTTTACAGACTGCAGTTTATTTCACAAATACTTCATTACAGGGTCTGCTGGGTAACATACCATGTGATAATGGGACCCAGAGCCTGTTGCCGAATCCTACCCATGCCAGGAGAATCTGGCCAGTAGCCAGCTTTAACCAGCTTTAACACATGCACCCCACCTGGATCAGTCAGCCAGAATATCAGTGAGCAGAGGCAGTGGCATTGTACCTGCCGAACTGACAGAAGGTCCCTGGGGGAAAGTAGGCAGAGTAGCAGCCCCCTGAGTACTGTTCTCCGCACCAGTCCTTCTCCTCGTAGTGCACAGGCTGTGAGGCATTAAACAAACAAACAAAACAAAAAAACATGTTTTAAACAAAATCAGCCAGCAGGTGTGCTGAACTACTGGAGCCAGGTGTGATAGAGCTGCTATTTGGGAGAAGTCTCCTTTCAGTATCAACATTAAATACCTTTTTGAGATTTGACTGCCAGCCAGCTAATGATCACTGAACTAGTGCCCCTATATGTGACATTAGTTGTCATTTGAATTTTACTTTAGTAATAAATGTAAGTTCCAAATCATTTTAAATGCTGTTTGTTACACTCACCTGAAGAGCCTCAGGGGTTCCCAACACCTTGGCATATATCTGGCAGATTTGTTCTTTCCTATGAAAAAAAATCTAATTTTCATCACCATTATCAGTATTAAACTACAAAAGGAAATAAAATCAAATAACAGCAAAAGTACAAAATGGCCATGACTTACCTCTCATCTTTGGTCAAATTAATGAGTTTTCTAGTTTTTCTTGCCAAAATGAACCTGTAGCAGAAAGTATGTTCAGTCTCATGGTAATAATGGTTAGTTTGCATGTGAGGGAAAGACATGCTTTTACTGCCCTCATGTGGATGTTTCTGTTCATCGTTCTGTCTCTGCCACCTCCCTTAAACCTCTCTTTGTTATAAACCAGCAAAGACTTTTACCCTAGTAGAGATTCAGTGAATATATTTTTTAAAATCCAGTACATTTTTCTTTATTTGAAGAAGACTTTTTATGTGACTTTTTATTTTTCACTATCCTTTCCATCCCTATTTCTGTATGTCTATTGGCTGCTTTCTGGTAATAACTGACTCACAATAAGATCTCAAAAATGATGTTTTAATGAGGGGCTGTGATTGGATCAGATGACTTACTCTAAAATATTATCATCATGTTATTTAAATCAAATGATAATGGTATTGCTATCAAGTGATTTTTTTTCACAAAAACCAAGTCTCCAGACACAGAAAAACACAGTATAGTATCAATATTATTGAATATTATGCAGTATTGTTTTCAAGTTTCCTTGACATAGAATAATATTCAATTGATAGTACCTGTAATGCGGATATTCTTTAAGGCAGTGGTTCTCAAACTTGGTCTTGGGGGCCCCTGTGTATGCTGGTTTTTGTTACAAGCAAATTGCAATCCCAGAATCTTAACAAACTAGTTTTTTCTTGATTGTGTGATTTTCATTTTTAGAGGGCTTATTTACACTATTCAGCCACATCATGCCAGAAATAGCTATGCAGCCATGAAGAATAAAATTTTCCTCTCTTTTTTTGTGGAGGAGGGGTGTGGGATTTTTTATCCTCAGTATTCTGCCTAATTCAACATCCCCTCATGTCAATGTTGCAATGAGATGTAGTTTATAATATTTTGGCTGGCTGCATCTTTGTATTACTGGGCTGCATTTTATGGCCAAATTAAACATAGAATATTTAACTGGCCCATGGGATTGTATCATAATATTTGCCCCAGGAAGCACCTTTTTTAACAGGAACATAAAAAAAATTGTAATTGTGATGTTAATGATGATGAAACTGCCATGATAAGAGTCCCACAAATATTTCTAAACTGCTAGCCTTCTCCATAATTTAATTGGTAGACAACTTGGCTTTTTGTGCTCCTAGTCAATGTTGTGGAGCAGAATGGCATAATATCGGTGTACAGACCAATAGATCTCTTTCCCAAGAACATGGAAAACATTGATCATCGATCAGGAGTTATCCAGTGGAATAATATCTTTTTTTCATCGTCACATAACACCAGCAGGGGGGCTGTTAGCCTTCCACTTTAGCGCAAACTCATGCCAGCAATGAAACATAATTATAATAATAAAATAACATTTTGCGAGTTGTATAGCAGGATAAAATGGTTACAATGACTGTGTTAAGATATACATTATAGTAACATAAGATGGAAAAATATTTATTTAAAATATATATTGAAATTGTTTGAGGAAACTTGCCAATTTGGTTAAAATTGTAACAATTTAATAGTTACCCCATAATGCACGGGCAAGACCCATCCGGCTTAGTGTCATCCAGGGTCATTGAAATGGGAGAGTTTTCATCCTCGATCATCATGGTACCACAATAGCCTGCAGAACATTAAGCTGTTTGCAAAGCTAGATGCATATTGTTTGTTACAACAAGAGATGTTAATGCTGTTATTTTAGGCCTGTATGATACAGCATTGTATTGTATACAGTATATTTCAGTTGTTTCCAAACCAGTTCCTGGAGATCTACCTTCCTGTAGGTTTTTATTTGATCATTTCGACTCTAATTTGACACACCTGATTCTACTAATTAGCTGTTCAACAAGATCACTGGCTGTTGAGTGAGATGTGTTTTGTTAGGGCTGGAGTGAAAACCCACAGGATGGTAGATCTCCAGGAACAAGGGCTGGGAACCCCTGATTTACTCCAAACATGTAATGAAAACAGGTTTGAGAGAGACCATTGCGCAGGCTCACGTAACAGTATAACGACAGAAAAACTCACTGCAACAGAACACGCTGTACCTGTTCTGTAGTATGTCCCCAGGCCTCACCTAACAACAATATAGTAAATTCCCCCTTTGGTGTACAGCAGGTGCTCATGTTTGTAAAACTACATTAACAACAGAATAGCATGTCATAGCGGTGCCTGTACATAATGGCAGGTACTGTAGGTTTCAGCAGTGTTACCCTTCTCTCTCCAGAATGGCCTTTTATAGTACATCATGCATTTGATAATGGAGCCCATGGGCACTCGCTGGATAAGCTGGTTCCTAATGGGAGGCAGCTCGGGTTCGTAGTGGATGTTCATGGTAAGGCCTGGTGGAATAGCACTGATAGCGTACGCCGCCTGGAAGGGTGAAATTGGTTAAGCTGAGGCATCTAGCAGGTTGGTTTGTAATTTAATACTAAGCTACACATCCAGTCAGTCAAGCATCTGATTTTATTAATAGAATATACAAAACCACAGAACATGATGTATAGATCACAATAAGCAGCTTTTTGAGTCTCATAAAACCAATTTGATGAGACTGTCAAAAACGGTGAGTTGGTTGTATACTTAACCTAAGTTATAGGGGTTCCAGTACTGGAATATGCCATATCCCTAATTTTAGAGCTAGGCAGCACTGGTATCGATGTGCCATAGATGTCTTTGGTTTTGACATGTTTTGATGGACAGTTTGACGCACTATTAAGAGTCTGAGCCTGAATATTTGGCCTGAACACTGAAAGTACCTCCAGCACATAGTTACTTGCATTCATTCAGCCTGTTGATTTATCCAATTATGCACCGTAGTTAGCGGTTTAGTTTAGTTTAGTTTATTTGACAAAATTAAAACACGTGTATCAAAAGACTTGCATGTGAAGAAATTGTCAAGGATAACACAAAAAAGTCCTGGGCTTATTTCCATCGTGGTCCTTGATGTTCCATCAGAACAGATGTAGTAAATAAAAAAGCAGAATAAAATGTGTCACTCTTGCATAGCCCACCACTTCCTTATCCCTTAACTCTGTAGCATAAAATAGAATTTAGTTTACACATAGTAAATTAATTGAAATTACTTAAAGTGATTTCAAACTAAAAATATTCATTGGATTGGGTATATAGTCCCTTTGTAATGATGGACTTTAATTTGAGTAAATTGAACTAACATTACTGATATAATTATACAGCGAACAGATAAACTCAGTTAATGAGTTTAGGAAGGATGCAAGCCTCTTGAGTAATTAAAATGTTATGGGTGACAATTTGGTTCTCCTTTATTTCCTGTTTATTAGTTTCATCCTGACAGCATAAAGTGAGAGCACTGTCAGACAGTGGATATAGATAATATATATCGGCGCCTGTGGTGCCACATGAAATCATATCATACCTGATATTTCTCTCCAGTTAGCGTCTCCACGGAAACCCCTCCATCATCCTGAGAGAGCCTGACCACTGGCTGATTGAGTTTGACTCCGCCCTTCAGCTGTTCAGCTATTTTATCACTGATCTGTCCAGACCCACCCACAAATTTCCTCTCCTGTAACGGTTCAAATGAACACGGTTATCATTGTGGCAGAAGTGGCGAAAGCAGCAGCTTTATCTTGTGAAGGGACAGCAACTGCCAAAGATCTATTGCGTATAAAGCTTTGCAGCTTTCTCACCTGTCCCCCGTTTGACGTAGAGAAAATCCTTTTTGTCCCTCCGCACTGCTTCACGTACCACAGAAACCAGAGAGCTGACACTTCGTGGGGTTCTGATGTCACATTCACATTGACAAACAGGCTGGCAAAGTCCTTTGCAGCCCTTTGACATGTAAATATGAGAAAGAAACGGTGTTGCATAATTCCTTCTAATCAGTTTTTCTTCAACAGCTGATTTTAGGTGAAGTGTGTGTATTATTTACATGTAGTGCCCAATATCATTCATTTTAACATTTAACTCACAGGACAGTTAACCTTTTAAGGTGTAAGATCACAAAATTTGAGATCACATATTTAATGTGTGATTAGAATGTTTTTAACTGAACATTCTAATGCTGATGTAACAATCACTGCTGGTAAGTGAAAGCAATGGAGTTCTAGAACACTGATTTAGAATTTTGAAAAAACATTCCAAAAACTTACTCTTCAAAGGGTTTTAATTGTAATTTGGTTTTCTACATCTGGAAAAAAAAATCTACTAAAATAATTCATAAATCAGCCACTGGGTAGAGGGGGCAGTGAAACACGTGTGAAAGTGTGACCTCTGACCTTGTCCAGCAGACCCTGTCAATCAATTGCTTCATTGTCATGCGGTCCCATTCATCTGCATGTGGGCTTGTCCATGGAGCATCGGCAGGGATCTGCAAGGGAATGAGAGCCAATCCTCTAAAATCTCACCAAATCCTACTGGGATGAAGGGAAAGCTAATGCTGTACCTGAAGAACCACAATTATTACCAGGATTACTGTTAGCTAAAATAGAAAATCATTTATCTGTTATTTTTGAATATTCTGCTTTAGATAGCATCTTGATTATAAATTATCACTGCATTGCATACATTTGTCTTTATGTATTTTGGATGATTTCTTGATTGTTTATTTTAAACCTAAATAGCTGGAAACTGTGTCATGAATGTTTATACTCTAGTTTTGCATTTTAAAAAATGTGTCCATAATAACCCTTTTCTACCTTTTTCCCCATGCTGTCCATGGTCCTCCACAGGTTGTTGTAATCCAGATACACGAGGGGATTCCAGGCAGCAGGGAAAGGCCCTTGGAAGGTGTAAGTTTTACCCTGTCAAAACATAGAAACCTGTCAGGCCTCTAGGGGGCGATGTTTGCATCTCACATAGACACTTTACCTCTGGAAGCTTGCTGTTTTGCAAACATAACAAGGATGGGTATTTTTTTTCTCTGCATATATTAACATTTCCTGTTTATCTTACAAATTCCAGCAGGCATTTGAAAACATATACCATGTTTTGACACTTAAAAGTGAAAATTTCACCATAACAGTGTTTTCCAAAATGAAACACTGAAACATCAGTGTTATCAAAAGCCTGTCTGGAAACTTTTCTGACATTTACATCCAGAAGCTTCCAAGCAGCGCAGTGTCTCTCTGATAACAGAGCGGTTCGCCTAAATGAAGATGCCATGTGTGCTTGCAGGCCTTCCTGTCTGCTGCGTATCCATAGCAACAGGGCATAGAAGCAAGATAAAAACTTTGATAAGGAACGAAGCTTGCAATTACCTCTGACAACATTGAATCTGCCAGAGTAAACAACAGTGCCCAGCCCTATTGTGGGCACAGACATTGACACAGCAGGTAAATTGACAAAGGGGCGAGCGAGCGTGTGAGTGAGCGGGGGCAGGGTGTGGAGGTCTGTGTTTACTGAGTGTGCTGCCGTTCTGGCTTACAATGTGAGATGACGTGAGGGATGTATGAGCTTGTAATTATGTATCGTGTGCACTGAGCATGTGTGAAGCTGCAAGGGGTTGCTAGTTAGCTGCTATTGTCACCTTTGTGTAATGGATAAGATGTTCCTTTTCGTTCACCAAGTACGTCTTTACTCCCAACTCCTTGGCAAGTCTAAGGATTCCATTTTGGGTTGGACCAATGTAGGCACCTCCAAGGTCCACATACTTGAACTTTGGCCCCTTAGAATAGGAGAGGACAGAGTTACATGCAAATACAATATACACAATAAGGATAGAAACATACCAGAATTAAATAGTATACAAAATATACAATATACAACACAGATCTACAGTGATCAATGCAGGATAATGACAACATTGTCCCTTTTTTTGTATTTTAGCATTCTGAGCCAAATGACCAATGGGAGTGGTCACTACGGCTTTGCAAAATATCAAAAAACATTCACAGATTGTCTTATAGCATGCAGAGACTTTATTGATACACTCCTACAATTGTGTTCCATATAAAAACACATTTTCAAAGTGCGTTTCTGTGGAATGTGCTTGAATAAACTGCACATATATATGAATATGTGAATGAGGAACATGGTCCTGCCACTCACTGTGACAGTGAAGGTCCTGCCCCCCACTCGATCTCGTGCTTCCAGGACCACCACATTCAGTCCAGACTCCTTCAGAAGCTTGGCAGCACTCAGACCTTCAAATCAACACGTTTCTACGGCAACAATCTCCGCACATTTGCATTTTTACTTTTTTATTTTCAGATACACATTCTCAGTAATAATTGATCTGGAATTCCATGTCAATTTGACATTCAGTGAACCAGATCTGTGTGGTTTTTATCAAGATTTGTTTCTGGATTACAGATCACAGAAAGCCTCTCAGCTCCATCTGTCTCTCTCCTTAAACATCCCACGTCTCTGCCTTCTAGTGGCCTACCTGAGCTGCCTACTGTTCAGTGAGTGTATTTCCCTCAAGATAATCATCTAATAAAGCAATAAAATGCCCCTTCTCTCAGGAAATTATTTTTTCACGCGAAAACCAGGAGAACAGCCTGTGCTAAAGCACTGAATGGGACGAGATTACAAACGAGGCAGTGCTGTTTCTATGGAAACTTTGAGGGGAGCATTCTGCTGATAATCATGCACCAACCCATTTGCTCCCCTTATTAGGTTCCCATGTTGAGATTTAGGGATTTAGATGTTTTTATTTCTATAATTCATCATTTATTCATCTGATAGATTCTTGTTGCTATATGTTCAGGGTTGAGTCAACCCTGATAGAGTATATTTTTCCTACTGGACACAAAGAAATATATTTTAAATAACACTGGATACTTTGACATGAGCTAGCTCTCTGTAGTGTTGATATTGGTTTTCCTTGTCCTTTATTTCCTATATTTTGAAGACAAAAATTTCATAATGAAAACAATGAAAGGATATTAAAGAGATCTAGAAGCAAATGTTTTTTTTCTCTCTCTACGTTCTTTCTCTGCTTATCTTACAACCAGAAATAAAAGGTTGCAGTCAAAATGTTTCTGGACATCAGATAGCATCTAATTCATTCCCCATTATCAATTTCCCCTGTTATCAGCCTGCAGTGTACCTGGGTGACCTTTATAAAGAGTAAGAACAGGAAGCCATTTGTAAGTCAGTTATAGCTTCCTTGGGCTGCCTGTTAAGGTTATTTAAGAACAACATAGCCAAAGGGAACAAATAAAAAGCACGAAGTGACACGACAAACGTCAGCAGCAGTGTTTGAATGGTTAGCAGAGCACTAGGGAACTGGGTGGGGGTATCTGCAAGGAGTAGGGATATCAAAGGTATCCCTACTGCACTACTGACAGTTTTTCTGCCACTTCTGTTCTGAAGTGATACATGAAAATCATCATTGCATTTCCTGTCTTTAATGCCATCAAAGTGTCTTCTGCTTAACAGGGTGTCATATTTCTCATTTGAACCACTTTAAAGATGAACATGATAGCAACAATATTTTTTCATGGAGAATCTTAACTTTTTATCACTGTTGCTGATATTAGCTATTATCCCAGTCATGAATCTGCTGGATGGGTTATACAGTGCAAAATAAAGCTTACATCAGTCCTGAAAGATGAAGCCTTGGCATAGAGGAGGGACAAAGCTAAAACATCAACAGACAGGCATTTATATTGCATTATGCATGCTAATCAACCATTTTAACCCAAATTAGAGCCAGAGGAGAAGAGCATTCTCACCCGACAGGCCTCCCCCGAGCACGATCACATCGGCCTTCAGGGCTTCGGACTTCGGCTTCTGCGTCGGGTCCATGTTTGCTCTCCGGGAGCGGTGCTTTCGCTGAGGCGAGAAGCCACAGGTTTGTCTGAGGATGCACTGCTCCAGCTGCTGCTGCTGCTGCTCTGCTCTGGCCCTGGAGAGGAGGGGCTAGAGGCTCTCATCACCTAACATGTCCTACTGGCAGAAAAAAAGGTGGGTTTTCTTTTTGGTTTTTTTTTTGTGACACAATTCAAGTGTCATGGATAATCTAAATAAATAAATAAATGTAAAAAAATAAGCATGTTTTTTAATTTTTAATTTTTATTTTCCTTTTTTTGTGATCCAAGTTTAGTATAAGTTCTTTATGATAAAACCCAAGTCTCATGTCCTTTACAGGGGACAAATATGAATTGTCTGGACATGTGGGGGATGGTCAGTTCATTTAAGCCTGGCATTATTAAATTAAATCATTGTTTAAGTCATTATAATTATGATTTAGCAAAAGCTGATTATTGTATGGACTTGTAATAGAGGCCTCACTGACATCTATTTTTCTTGTGCCACACTTGCATGCTGATCACCCATTTGAATCACCCCTGCATGCTAATTGATAGACACCAGGATTAAACAGATGCTAAAATCATGGGAATGAAGCAGCCAATGGGTTGTGGCCGTGCCCCAGTGAAAAGAGAGGACCTTCTGCCTGCAGACGGGCACTTTAATCGCATTTGTGTGTGATTGGGTTAGCCTAGCCTCACCACCCCACAGGCCGAACCCTGTCATGTAGCTGTGCCACAGCATCAGCTCTCCAAATCCAATCAGCCCTATCAAAGTGAACTAGAACACAGGGGAGAGACTTGACTTTTCCCAGGGGTGGGGAGGAGTTTGATGGGGCACAGTGGAGAATATCTTTCCCATAACAGCCACCCCCCCCCCCCCCCCCCACCAAAACAAAAAAATAAAATAAAAAAAAGTGGAAACCAGGTTCAGTGATATTAGTTGTTTATGGGACAGAGCAATGCTCCCTACATGTAATAAAACATTTATGTTCCAGATGCAACTTAGTATGCCTTTCGTGAAGGTTGTGTGCAAGCCACAGATTGAGAGGGTTCCATCTTTGTATCCCTGAGGCAGAGAAAGTTGAGTGACTATACATCTGCGTTAATATCTGCCTCTTGAGCTGTTGGGCACATTTCTCCCCAAGGCACCACATCTAAGTACTAACACCAGCCAGGAATGCAGCCCAGGAACTGTCCAGTGCTGAACTAGAGAGACAACTGCAAGACATAAAAACTTTATAAAACAATAAATAAATAAAGAATGAAAGCAGGATGGAATGTAATTTTAAAATTGACCCTCAATAGCCTTCATCATGATTTGAAGCCTTACAAATAAAAAGAAAAATATTTTTTCCTATGTATATTTTACATAATGAATATCTTCCAAATAGATATGTACTTGTAAGATATGTACTTGTATGAACCGATTTTGACTCCCTTCAACATGAATAACCTACAATAGTGCCCTCTGTTGTCACTATGAGGGATGTACAGTCTAGGCTTCAGAGGAGGTAAGAAAAAAGCGGCTGTTCATTTTAACATAATTTAATTGCACTATTGTAAATATGTAATTTCTGTAATGTCTACACTGATGTGTTCTGTGGCTATAACCATATGCAAATAGAAACCTAGGCTGTACACAGCTAATGAACAACCCAGGTCGAATGCTCTGTATTGGTATTATATACACGTGTTTAAAGTATTTCTAAGTAAGTATTTTGGGTTTGACATCAAGTAGTATGTGCCAATTGTCGCTCTCTTACCTCCATTTGTGTATTAAATGTAACAAGTTATTCAAGTTATTTCACAGTTATCACATTATTGTGCAGTTTGGCAATGTATCTGTGTGGGTGAAGGGGTTGCAAAGCCAAAATAATTCATAAACATGTCCCATATAAATATTTTCAGTCCTGAAACCATTGCGTAAAAACCATTAAGTTCACTGGTTCGAAAGGTTTTCATAAGGTTCAGAAACAGAGAAGCAGGACACTATCATGGGTAATCAGACAATGGAGCAACCATACTCTCGAAAACGTGATAAATGCACATTTTTCTCTGATTAATTAAATAAATAAGGCTTTTATTCAATAAATTATTTCAGTACATTACTGTTAATACTACTTTTGTCCCTAAAGCTTCAAGTACCATTTGCAAGGTAATGACCTGATTTGTAGTTTACTGCTAGCACTACGCAGGTACACATATTTCCTCAACGTCAACATTAGGGCTTCTAGACTTCTAAGTATGTTTAAAACATACTTCATGCACTCCCTCTTCACTGGTATATTGCCCCTGGAGGAAAGCTTCTAACGAATGCTGCAAGCATGACACATTCAGACTCATATAGGTCGGAATATGACCTCAGACCTTCATCTTGTGTTCCAGAGCATGACTGGCTCCACATTCTTATTGTTTTAGTTGACCCTAGATGCTGAGTATGTAAAGGAAAAACTCTCTCTGTTAATGGGTGCTCATGATGCGAATCTCCCGTTCCACCACATCCCAAATGTACTCTATTGGATTGAGATCTGGTGACTGTGGAGGCCATTTCAGTACAGTGAACTCATTGTCATGTTCAAGAAACCAGTTTGAGATGATTTGAGCTTTGTGACATGGTGCGTTATCCTGCTGGAAGTAGCCATTAGAAGATGGGTACACAGTGGTCATAAAGGGATGGATATGGTGAGCAACAATACTCAGGTAGGCTGTGGCGTTGAAACGATGCTCAATTAGTACTAAGGGGCCCAAAGTGTGGCAAGAAAATATCCCCCATACCATTACACCACCACCAGTCTGAACTGTTGATACAAGGCAGGATGGATCCATGCTTTCATGTTGTTTACGTCAAATTCTGACCCTACTATCTGAATGTTGCAGCAGAAATCGAGACTCATCAGACCAGGCAACGTTTTTCCAATCTTCTATTGTCCAATTTTGGTGAGCCCGTTCCAATTGTAGCCTCAGTTTTCTGTTCTGAGCTGACAGGAGTGGCACCCGGTGTAATCTTCTGCTGCTGTAGCCCATCTGCTTCAAGGTTCGACGTGTTGTGAATTCAGAGATGCTCTTCTACATACCTCGGTGGTAACGAGTGGTTATTTGAGTTACTGTTGCCTTTTTATCAGCTCAAACCAGTCTGGCCATTCTCCTCTGACCTCTGCCATCAACATTTTCACCCAGAGAACTGCCACTCACTGGATATTTTCTCTTTTTTGTACGATTCTCTGTAAACCCTAGAGATGGTTGTGCGGGAAAATCCCAGTAGGTCAGCAGTTTCTGAAATACTCAAACCAGCCTGTCTGGCACCAACAACCATGCCACATTCAAAGTCACTTAAATCACCTTTCTTCCCCATTCTGATTGGCCCCATACTTTAGCAGATCGTCTTGACCATGTCTACATGCTTAAATGCATTAAGTTGCTGCTACGTGATTGGCTGATTAGATATTTGCGTTAATGAGCAGTTGAACAGGTGTACCTAATAAAGTGGCTGGTGAGTGTATATAAAAGTGTTACAAATAAATCAAATCACCTATCACTGGAATCTCTTTGACTCCCCTATATTCTTTCTTTTTTAAATAGGGTGTAAAAAAACTTCCCAACAAAATATATAAGTAAAAAAAAATAGTGGCGCCAGAAGACCTACATTAAATGCTTACTATAACTAAATAAATAAAAATCTCATTTTCCCTAGGTGAATACTTGCTGCGAGGGGGATGTGAGCACTCTGATGATCACCAGATGGCAGCATATATATTTCCTACCACAAGAGAGTGAGTAATGTGAACTAAGAAGGCATGGGAGGAACAGAGCACCAGGCAGGTGTGCAGACAGACGTAGTCATGCACTGCCGCGACATTGCACGGCTTGTGGTAAATCTAACATGCTGCCGTCTAAAACACTATGAAGCACAGCGTGTGCAGAATCATACCCCCGTCATCCACTCCGCTGTCCCTCCTTTTCCATAGCTCCTCGAGTGTGTCTTTCCCATTCCCCCAGAAGCCGCGGTATTTACATAAAGATTTCAGTGAATCATAAGCCGCGCTGACATCCGGAGGACAGATGATAAAAACGTGTGTGCGGGAAGTCAGCTTTTCACGTGCCAAGGGATAGTCATGGACTCATGCACGTAGTTGTTTTTTCCCAAATAGTAAATCGGACACAAAGGATCAGTGATAAATACATTGTGTCATACGAGCTGCAGTATTCATTTGCAGGTGACGAAGTGTCCTGTATGTGATAGGTTGACTTCAAACAAAATTTTTCTGCACATGTATAAAGGCTAGATATTGTTTGAGGTATCTAAAGTATTCGGGTGTTGAGAATATGGCCAAGACTACATATACATTTGCCCTCAACAAAGATTACATTTGTTAAATGTGTTTTTTTTTCCTGACAAATATTGTTTAAGACAATTTGCTAATTCCTGGACTTGGCAAACTGTGAAAAAGACTTCTCTGAGGACAGGGATGTGCGGCATCCTCACTACTGAAATCCCATGACAGAAGTCTTCTGCTACTGGGAGACCAAATTATCTTTTAATACATTTAGCCCACTCTTCCCCATCAACCTTCCTTTATCCGAAAGGAAAACAGGCTATGCCCTGTTTAGTGAGCTTTAACAATGAAGCAATAAATTTAGATGGTGGTTTCACCTTCAGCCCGGATGCCATAAATCCACCACAATTTATCTTTAAACAGGGAGACTTTTCTAAAAGCCAATGAAAACACCATTTTTTTGGGTTTGTCCTATTTCTGCAGGCTCGGCAGTTCACCATTGGCCAGTCACAACACTCAACACCTTAAAAATAGCAAAAGATCTGTCACTCTAGGCTAGGGCATTCCAAACATGGTCTTGGCACTTCCCTCTTCATCACTTATGGTTACTGAAAACATATGTTTAAGTTCGTCCAAACCCTTGTCCTTAAACCAATTTTGCTGCAAAGCAGGTTTGACTTATTATTTCAATTTGCTTTCTCCGAACTCTTAATTTCCGGCTAATGGTTCAGTTTCAGTGACGAGGTGTCCGTACCACATTCAAAACTTCACTTATTTCACTGATAAAGTTTCACTGTCCGCCAATAAAGCAACTAAAATGTAACCTCTCGTACAATTAATAATTTAACTAAAATACAACTACACTACAAGAAATGAAAGAATGAAACTGATTTAATTGAATAAGGCAGTCCTTAAATTAAAATGGGATATTACTTTCCGTACAATACAATGTCATAAACGTATATGACATCAAATGTGTCTAATAAAGAATAATAAAGAGCTTGTTACTGTAAATCATTGAAATTGAGGTTTAAATTAAGGAGCAAAAATGGGATGCCATATGGACTCAGTTTGTGAACTTTTTTAAAGCATGTTGAAATTCCAGTTCAAAAGTTTTTTTGTCCAGAATTGTGCAGGAAGGTATTCTGTGGGAATTCTGTAACCCTCGGTGTTAAGATTGGGCTGTCACAATCTTATTTACCTCTGAGAAAACTCCAGTACAATTTCTGCCTTCCACAAAGTCGATCCGCGGTTTGACTTGTTATTTCGAATTTTCTGCATGGTATCTCCGAAATCTCCGAAAGTTACCCTGCTGGGTCCAAGTTGCCCTTTTATGTGCCCCTCTATCACTTCTCATTTTGAATACCTCTCATTATTTTGGAAGCCTCGAGTGAAAGACGATGAGATTTGGCAGACTGAAAATAATTATCTTAACAGCCCCATATGATGTCCAGTAAAAGGTAGGATTGGTGGAGAATGACTTCTGTAGTAATCTTTTGAACTGTACAGCTACAGCTGTACAGAGCTACAGTGTGCTATATGCAGAGTGCTTCAAAAACGCCATTCGCCAGAAATGTATTTATGCTAATAAGAGTAATGCTGCTGTTGTTTTTGTGTGCATATATATTACTTTTTGTTTGTTTCATTCATTTAAATATCCTTTTTTAACTGGACCTTTCTCAAGGGGACTACAGGGGGGCTCGATCGGGATTCTGATATCTTCAGGATCCAATGATTTAGTGCAGTTTAGGCAGAGGATGTACTGTAACCCCCATGTGGAAGAAAGCTTGTTTTGGTCATTTAAGGTTCTTTGTAAATTGCATGACCTTCATTATTGACACTCGCCACCACAGGAAGCCAGTGTGTTCTTTCAAAATAAACAAAATGTGCTCTTCCCCAATACACATGCACGTACGCACACATGCACACACACACAAAAACACGCACACACACATACACATAAATACACACACATACAGGCACACACACAAACACACACACATTCACATAAATACACACACACACACACAAGCATGCACACACACCGACACACACACACATGCACACACACACACGGACAAACACACACACTCACACACTCATACACACGCACACACACACACACACACACTCATATACATACACACACACTCACACACACACACACACACACACACACACACAGACAAACACACACACAAGCACGCACACACACTGACACACACACACATGCACACACACACACGGACACACACACACACTCATATACACACACACACTCACACACTCATATACATACACACACACTCACACACACACACACACACACACACACACACACACACACACACTTTTTCCTCCGGTCATTTCCTTATCTGCCTCCTTTTCCCCTGTGCTCACTTTTCTGGCTGACTAATCAGCGGTGGGACTTTCACTGTTGCGCAAGCTCAGGAAAGCTCTTTAAATACTTTCTCCCATTAACCTGCAGTGAAGTGAGCACGGACCGCTTGTGTGGGGTTGCGAGAGACCCACGATGAAGACGCTTCTGCCATTATTTATCCTCGTTAGCATCTGTATGATGCGGATCAAGGCTGACACCAGGGAGTTCTACATTGCAGCAGTGGAGCAGGGGTGGGACTACCGTCACCAGGAGAACTTGGATGCCCCACTAGTGCAAAGGTATGAAGACTTTTTTCTGCTTATTGCTCTAATTAATTCATCTCACTGTAGATAGTAGAGACTAATTATATACATTAACATTGAACCACCTGCTACAATGACAAATTTAGCATATTTCTGTTATTCGTTCATGTTTTAAAGGTAGTCGCATGAAAAATGTGCCATGCACTTATTAGTACCATATTACAACTAAGTAACACTGTAAATAGCTACAAATAATACAGTGTTGTTGATTATTTGTTCAGCCCTTGTTTAATTTTGTTAATTAAAAAGTGATTCAGCCCCATGGCTGTTATAACAGATGTTGTTTTTCATATACAATGATTCTGAAATACATTTTTACCAAATGTTTAGCATTAATAACGTGTCAATATTTTATCATACAGCACATATAGTAGTGTTCCCGCCAAATATTAGTATCTGTTTAAAAAAAAAAATCAGTTACACATAATAGCACCTGTCTTCATCAATTTCTAGAAAGCGAATTCTGCCCTCCAAGAATGGCGTTGAGCAATACATGAAGGCTGTTTACTGGGAATATAAGGATTCCACATTTTCAACTCCGAAAGCCAAGCCACCGTGGATGGGTCAGTATATCAGTGGCGGGTGGCATATGTTTCACACTTTGTGTATCTGAGTGCATGTGCGAACTGAACTGGTTCCCACCTGGCCTCAACCCATCTCCCTCCTGGCTTAACAATGGTGGAACAACCTGGGATGAAAGCATCAGCTAAATGCCTAAAATGTAAATATGTTCTTTATGCAACTTGGCGCATGTCCCAGGAATTGTGGGACATCAGTGGTTTTTAATAGACTAGCATTCCCCTCTGAGAGTGTAATGCAGTGCAGCAAAAGATTTTCCTTCTGTCAAACAACTGTGGAAACTTATCTTGATTTTTAGACAAATGGAAGGGTGGGTGGTTTTGTGAAGCTCATATTGTCCAAACAAATTGTTGTTTTTTTGTGCAACAGGTATTCAAGGTCCAACCATAAAGGCAGAAGTCAACGACAGAGTTCTGGTTCATTTCAAAAATTTTGCCTCCCTGCCCTTCAGTATCTTCCCTGTTGGCATCTCCTATTGGAAGCAATCTGAAGGTAAGTCAGTAATGGATATAGATAGTCATTGATTTGTACAAATGATTTTGAAGATTTGCTCCTCAGAGATGAACCGTTATCATGTTTGAAAGGGAAGTATTAAATCACAAGACATGTACTAAGACAGGGGTGTCAAATTTAATCCAAAAAGGGCATATGCGTATGCCGGTTTTTGTTTTAGTCCGAGACTAAGACATCTGATTCCACTTATCAAGGTCTTGATTGAAGACCATGATTAGTTAATTAGCTGAATCAGGGCCAAAACTAAAAACCACTGGCCCTTTTCGGATAAGACTGGACACCCCTGTTCTGAGATAAAGCAAAAACATTTCAATAACCCTTGCAGTAAGCATTGTGACTATACAGCTTCAATAAACTTTCACCAGGCTGAGAAACCGGGGCTCTCCACTGTACGGAGACTACCTTGTACAAGCCTGCTTGCTAACTGGACAGGGCTGTCATTCAGGGGCAGGTTACGATGATGCAACATCCAACCAGGAGAAAGAGGACGACGCTGTCCCCCCAGGGGGCTATTACCGTTATGTGTGGGACATCCAGCCAGCAGACGGGCCCACCCTGATGGACCCGGACTGCCTCACGTACTCATACACCTCCCAGGTTGACATCATCAGGGACTTCAACTCCGGGCTTATCGGTACTCTCCTTATCTGCAAAGCAGGTGTGACTCTCGGCGACATCCCGCGACCGTGTAACGAACATTTCTCCTTCTCCCTCCAACGAGGAGCCTAATTCCCTGATGTGATGTTCCCAATCTAGGGAGCCTGAAGAGAGCCAGTCAGCAGGAAGTACCAGAATTCATTTTGCTTTTTGCCATTTTTGATGAAACGAAGAGTTGGTATGGAGAAGGGGGCATGGCACGGGAACGGGTCATTAAGACCAGAGCGAAAAAGCAGTATCACACCATCAATGGATACGCCAACTCAACTTTACAAGGTCTGTTATGCCCTCAAGTTAATGAACAGGTTTCTGAAAATTGAAAACAGCTTATTTATGTCTAATGTGCACGATGTGCGACTTGTTTTTCCAATATGTTCAAATTGTTACTGTTTACAGATTTAATAGTCACAACCTCTTTTCTCTCATCACTCATTTAGGCCTGAAAATGTGCCGGAGAAACAATGTCATTTGGCACCTGATCGGAATGGGCTCTTCCCCAGAGATCCACTCTATTCAGTTCCAGGACCACACCTTGCAGGTCAAGAACCACAGGAAAGTGTCCCTGGAGGTGACACCCATGACATTGGCCACTGCAGAGATGAAGCCTACTGCTGTTGGGAAGTTTCTAATTTCCTGTCAAATCCACTCGCACCAGAAAGGTATGAACCACCTCACTGCTCTCACCAGACACCATTTTACCGTTCCATTATATTTCTATTGAAACACATCTTTTCCCTCAAATGTGAAATTAAACAAAGAACAATAACCACAAGTCCACATTAGCCCAGTTGTACAATAAATGCAAGTCTTTGAAGGGGAATACAACTGCGACTGGTGTTTTACGCGTGGTCTTTCTCCAGCTGGAATGACCGCGTTCTTCACTGTGGAAGACTGCCCGGAGCCATCAGACTCCCTGAATAAGAAGTATGTCGTCAGTCCAGACGATTACACGGACTATGACATGGAGGACGCAGTCAACGCTATAATGGTGAATCCCATGCCGATGGTTCGGTCCGTGAAAATGAGACCAAAGGTGTGGAGGCATTACATTGCTGTGGAAGAGATCACCTGGGACTACGCCCCAGATCTTGGGGAAAAGGACAGGTGGGCTGCGGATCCCTCGCATGGTTGATACCATTCACTTTAAATGAGCACTTAGCATGGTCTGACGCTAATGTGCCCATGTTGTCATGTTTCAGGACACTGGCATCTGAGTACCTTGAGCAAGGCCCACAGCGGATAGGGAAAAAATACAAGAAAGCCATCTACGTTGAATACAGTGATGACCGTTTCACTCATCGAAAAGCAGTAGAAGGAGGATTAATGGGGCCTGTGCTACGAGGAGAGGTTGGAGATCAAATTGAGGTAAATATAGCATTCAGCAATTATTCAAGGAGCGGGCAATTTTGTGAATTTGTTGTTGCAGTGAGAACAGAACAAACAAGTCTAGGATCTACCAATAGCCAAATTTGCTTCCTTTGGAGAATGGAGATGATGATGATGATGATGATGATTATCAGGATCATGAGTATTATTTAAAAAAAATATTTCAGAATATTGTCCACTTCTTACACGTAAATGTGTTCTTTCTGAATGGTTTGTAGATAGTCTTAAAGAATTGGGCAAGTCGGCCTTTCAACATCTACCCAAATGACCTCACCAGCGTCCATGCTTCAGGGGGAAAAGATTTGCTCAAGGGTAAGAAAACCACATTATAATAGATAAGCGCCTGCAGCACTGGCTGTACGGCTGCAGTGTTTTTTAGGAACGATCATCCTCAGCATTTTCGTAGCAAAAGCGTGGCTACGGTTACTGCTGTAAAGAGAACGACCTGCGATGCGACTGCTGCCGTTTCCACATTCGCAGGGAAAAGCCTGCGGGACTTTGCTGTGCAGCCCAACGAGACGTTTGTGTACCTGTGGAAGATAACCTCCGAGGATGGGCCCACCGCAGCAGACCCGAAATGCCTGACCCGCCTGTACCAGAGCACCGTAGATCCGGTCCGAGACGTAGCCTCGGGTCTCATCGGCCCCCTTGTTGTATGCTACAGAAAGACTTTGGACAAGAGGGGCAACGTGGTGAGAACTGGTTTATTTTCTTCTGTTTATCAACCCGTTCTGCCAAAATCTGCCTGATGTGTACCTCATAGTTATCAGAGGTTTGTTACAGCCTGAGCTTAATTGTGTACTTCCCAAGAATTTAAATGATTCTTTCTTGGGAATACCCCTATTAGAAACTAGGCATTGTCTAATTTCCTAGGAATAGGTTCACAATTAGGCTCAGGTATTCCTACAGTAAGTATTTTCTATTTTTTACGGTAGTAATTATCCAGTTATATACTATACTTACCACATATTAGCTTGTAAATCCCTAGTACTTAGAGGACCATGAAATTAAGTGTTACCAATTTGGTTGGTAGAGCATAATCCTTTTTTGCCCTTTGTTCCTACAATGTCCTGTAGTTTTGGCCAATTAGGAAAAATACATCATCAGAACTGTGGGCACTATGAGCAGTGAACCAAAAAAATATAAACACAAATCTAATCACTTAATAGGGTGCTGCATGGGCCACAACATGTGACCAGTACAGCCTGTATCTGTCTCAGTACAGCACTGCCAGCATTTCAAATTCTGCAGGTGGAATATGGCTTACCACACCTCCAAGAGGCAGTAAATTAACTGAGGCCTGGTTTATGGAAATGGAAAACATTATCTCAGGTTTCAATAGACACTATCTTATACATGCTCCTATGGATTTAGATCTGGTTCAGACTGAGGAACCCATGATATACAGATAACCTCATTGCCATGCTGAGCGACTACTAAATATCCAGCTGTAAATATGAACTGAATGTAAAACATGTATGCTGCGTAAGGCAGTTTTGGATAAGATCACATCATAAATTCCTGTGGTACATGTTATTGAAATTGAATCTTTGCTCTTTCTTCAGCTAATGTCAGATAAAGAGAAGCACCTGATGTTCACTGTTTTTGACGAAAACAAGAGCTGGTACATCAATGAAAACATACGAAAATATATTAAAGACCCCTCCACAGTGAACCACAATGACCCTGGGTTCTATAACTCCAATGTAATGCACAGTAAGTATCAGAACATTTTGTTAAATTAAATATAATCTTCATGTTGAATCATTCAATTTTTTTAAATTTTCATGAAATGATTAACAAACAATAAACAAAAACATTCGCAAATTGTAGGTCTGTTCATTCACTAAAACTGTCTCAATGCATTTTGGTGAAAGACCAATCTAAGCAGCTAAATGTTGACCATGTTTTTGCCATAGATGTCAACGGGTACATGTACAACAACCTACGCTTCAAGGCCTGCCTGGATGATGTTATCTTCTGGCATGTGGTGAACGTGGGAACTGATAGCAAATTTCTGTCTATCTACTTCACGGGAAACATCTTTGAGCGTGACAAGGTGCACCAGACTGTTCTCACACTCTTTCCCATGGCAGGGGAGACAATCAGCATGGAGATGGAGACAGTGGGTAAGATCAAAGGATTTGTGTTCTGCTACATTTCACTTGATGCGTTTTCACTGAAAACATGACACATTACAGTCAGGTATTTCAGATACAAATAGTATTAGATAGTATTGCCACAAATACTCAAAGAAAAAATTGTCCTGTTCTCTGGTACTGTGTGTCTTTGAGTGAGGCACACCCACGTTAATGTGTTACACAACACATCACAACAGTTCTTATGAAGGGCATCCAGCTAAAGAATTTACTTTCAGTGAAGTGACGCACCGTTGGTGTTGATCAGACCCTTGCCATGTCTACATCACATGTGGATGTGACTTCTGTGGGAATAGTGTCACCCAGTGAGACAACGTTCCAATTGGGACAGTATTCCCACCTGGCACTGTTAGTCTCCTGAGACTGTAACTGCACTGACCTTAGAGTGAAAAGAAGTGTGTCACCTCCTAAACTGACAAGACATTTCAGCAATGGGATAAGTATGTGTTTGTAATTAAGCATTCCAAATTGTGAAATGAAAGACTCGCATAGCTTCGTGACATCAACACTGCTGCAATAGTGTGCACTCCATTGTATGTGCACGACATGATGATGGAAACTCTTAACTGTATAATTGCAGGCGCATGGGAGATCAGTGCTTTGGATTCCAGTCTTAAAAACCGTGGCATGAGCGCTCAGTATTCTGTACATTACTGTGACCAGAAGTTGCCTTTGGTGGACTATCAGGAGTACTACGACTTTTTGGATGACGACTCCTGGGAAAACAACATTGCAAGAAGCAGCAGCGGAAGGAACAGGACCCTAACCGTCAGAGTGTGCAAGAGGCCGGTCACCAACAACACTCTGGCTGCGACGGCCAACACCACGGTGCACAATCTCAAGCCTGTCTGCGTGATAAAGCACATCACAGTCAAACAGAACACAACTGCGTTCTCCAAGGGCGACATTCCTGACGATGTCCTACAAGAGCTTGACAGAGAGATAAAGAGGAGCTCTGCTGAACGTCACCAGAGGTCCCCTACAACATCCCTTCCAGTTAATGACACAGGCAAGCACACCGATTCTCAGTCCGATCTGGCGGGATCGATTTTGAACAACACTCTTCCGTCAGACTCTAGAGAGTCCTTGGAGGAGAACTGTGGAACAGCATGCCATCGAAGAGTCAGGAAGAGGGCAGCAGACGTTCTCATGGTAGGACCTGTGACCCCTGACCTCCACACAACCCCTCAAATGGTGCCCGCAGAACTGGAGGAGAAGGAAGAAGCCAATGTCAGCCTTCCAACTCCACACGTGACACTACCATCGCTCACAGATGTGGACAATAAGCAGGTCAATGAAAGCAAAGAGCTGGGGATAGCAGAGAGTATGTTTGAAAAGGAGCAAGAGGAGAATGCTACAGTTGACGACCTTGAAAACATATTCCATGAGCTGGGCTCTTCATCCACTACTGTCCCAAGCCACAGTCAGGGAAGCACTCTCAAATTGCTGATGTCCACCTTAAACAGCAAGCTGCACGGAAGTTCTGAAAGTGACAGGTTGCTAAGGCGCAATGCCAAAGAAGACGGCAAAGGTGAGGACAAAAAGTCCAGTGAGCAGCAGGAGAACCAGGTTCTGAAAGATAATTCAGACTTAGAGCAGGGCAATTTCAGCCAGTTTGGCAAGGAGCAGGGCAGTGTGAACCAAACAAACTCTGGTTACAAAGCCCTGGATAGGCAATCTTTGGACTTGCAAATCCTAGATCCTCAGGTAAATGGTTCAGAAAGCAGCAACTCTACCAGACGAGGCCTGTCGCTGGAATATGATGACTACAGCCAAGAAACCAACAGCTCTCGGATGGATTTTGATTTTGAGGAGGACTTAAACATGCGTGCCTCAGATGGTAAATACCGCAATTACTACATTGCTGCAGAGGAAGTGATGTGGGATTATGGCCTTAAAAAACCACAACAGTTAATAAAACCCAGGTACAGTGTACATTCTCTCATTCTGCACACATAATGTACTTTCTGGCTGAAACAGTTTGTGTAGCATATTTTTGCTTTATATTTTGGGATTTTAAGATAACCATTTTAGATGTATATTAAAGCAAACTAAATAGCAATCTTGGGGCTTATTTTTAAAAATTACACTTCTAAAGAAGGTTTTACATTTGAAGTGCCCAATGGATATATCTATATTATAGTAATATTTAATTCATAAAAATACAGCATGTAGAAAAAAATCCTTTAAGGTCCCTTTACTACAGTAACAAATCCTTCCGATACCCATACCGGTGCTTCCATATTTAGGGAGATGCGGATGGGAATGAGGAAGTATTTCCCAGAATACAAGAAGGCGGTGTTCCGGGCCTACACGGATAAAGATTTCCTCCGCCCTGCCACTCGAGGAGAGTTAGAGGAGCACCTGGGAATCCTGGGGCCCGTGATTCAGGCTGAGATCAACGACCTTGTAATTGTGAGTGTGCAGGGCTACGCTACAAATGCCACTGCCCGATGATAACTTCAGAATAAATTTTTCCGGAGAAATATGAAGAATTACGAGAATGATTTTTGTGGGCGGGCTCTAATTCATGCGTCTTTTTTTCAGGTGACGTTTAAGAATCTCGCCTCAAGGCCATATTCTTTCCACCTCCACGGAGTTTATGACAAAAGCCAAGGGCCGGCGAATGGGGAGGCGGTACAACCCAACGAGGTGCGTGTGTTCAAGTGGAAGATCACGAGGAGGCAAGGGCCGTCCCCCAAGGAGTTTGACTGCAAGGCCGGGGCTTACTACTCGAACCTCAACATGGTAACCCTCTTCCCTCTCTTAAATCAGTGAAATGTGAGACTATCTCATCTTGGTTTTGTATATTTGCATCAGTTTTGCAAGGTTTAATATAGTAAGTATAGCATTGTAGAGTATGGCATCTGTGTTTCACTTATCTGTTTGTGGAGAAGCTGGAGTTTGTATGAACAGGCATAAACACACATAAAGACCTGAACCACCAACTAACAACTGAAGAAATCCCATCAAATATAGTTTAAGAGCCTGTTTAACAAGCAGAAAATGTGATTTTTCACGTTTTGAATGAAAGGGGTAACCTGATCTGTGTACATGTGTGCTGCATGCATGTGTAACAGGAGAAAGACATCCATTCTGGACTCATCGGCCCCCTGATCGTGTGCAAGCCTGGCACCCTCCATCCCTTTACCGACCTCCAGCCCGGAGTCCAGCAGTTCTCCCTCCTTTTCACCGTGTTTGACGAGACCAAGAGCTGGTACTTAGAAGATAACATTCAAAGGTTTTGCAGGTCACCCTGCACCATCAGAAACGAGGATCCTTGGTTCAAGCTCAGCAACAGGTTTGCTGGTGAGACTCCATGGTTTTGTTATCAAAGGCACAACACTAGAGTCAGTACAGCTCAAATGCTCAGAGCGTATCTCAATTTCCTTACCAAACGGGCAGGTCACCAGTGAAGTAAATGCCAGTCTGCAATAATGAATGATGTGAATGACTGGTCTGGGGCTTACTGAATTTCAGAACTTTAGTATTGCAATGGGTTTGCAGCCTGCTGGTTAATCTTTTGTGATCACATTTCAATTAATGCAAATGAGGTGACCAATGCATGACTATTTGCTGGAGTATTGCTGGATGTTTTTCACATTATCCAATTGGCTTTACAAATTTTTAACTTGTTAGAGAAGAATTTCATTACATGATGCAGGCAATTGAAAAAAATCTTAAAGCTGAACACGCATTAGAAAAGAACACTCGTTGCAGCGGGTGAATAATGAAGAATTCATGTTTTCATGAGTCACTGTTCTAAGCTTTACCAAATTGAATCTTGCCTACAGTGAATCAGAGAAACTGAATATTAAAGTTGCAACAGCTGAAACACATTATAGTGTTTCATCATTTTCAGTTACCCAGTGTTATTCAATGAAGGCTTTGTTATAAATGTACAAACAAACATTACTTTCATTACTGAGAATGAAATTTTCATAACAAAATTAGTCAAACTCCCTTATTGCCAGTAGAATACAGTGACCGCAGATGTCTGGCAATTCTGAGCTCTCATTGTACATTATTGTGAGAAAGAAGAAACTACTTTTCAGAACAATTCAACTGCTAGGATCACTTAGTGTTTTGCACCTGCTGACGCTGTGTTACTTCTTCCAAAATGTTGGTCAATTTATGATTCACTTGAGAAGCAGGGTTCTACTGATTAGGAAGGACACTTATATCAAGGCCATGAGCAAAACTTGCCTTCTCCTTCTCAGCGATCAACGGCTACGTGGCAGAGACCCTGCCAGGGCTGTTGGTGGCACAGCACCACCCGGTCCGCTGGCACCTGCTCAACATGGGCGCCGGCGGGGAGTTCCATTCCGTGCACTTCCACGGGCTGCCCTTCACGGTCCGCAGCGATCAGGAGCACCGCATGGGCATCTACAACCTCTACCCTGGTAAACACAACAGACAGCCTTTACCATCAGTGCCGCTATCGGTCCTATAAGAATAGGGTATAGTGGCTTTGGAGTTGAGCTACCTGCTCAAATATGTAAGTGTCAGTTTAGGCACTGTTGTTGTAACCTTGAGCAAATCTCTTTAGTTAAGCTTTTCCAGTAAATATTCATCTGTATAAATAAACAGTATGTACAATAGGAGATGTGCCATTCTCTAAGTATGTTGCTAAACAAACAGGTAATTAAATTTGTTGCCAGTCCTTCACCATCACTATCTAGCTACCAGTGCTTTACCACTACGGTGTATTCATCAGTTTTCACTAGAACAGTTGAGACACAGGCTTACATGCTTCATGAATGCCTTTGGTTATACAGTTAACAGACTTGAGGTGGCTGCAGTTCAAAGGTAGGATGGCAGCAACAATGGAACACAGTGTGCTGCTCTGATGAAACACACGTTGCTGCAGTGCAGGATCGTAACAAAGTCCCAGAATCCTCTGGGTGAATGATTTAATTCGCATAGGAAGCAATGCTAATGAGTGTCAACCCTGTTACAACTGCAACTGATTTATGATCATGCAATTACTCCCCACTGGTTGCTGTAGTTTTAAATGCCGAAATGAATGAGAAGAGATTAACTGAACAGCAGTGTATCTGTAGAATGGGGTAGGGCAAGGAGGGTGGCATGAAAATTGGGGTTCACACTCATGCTGAGTTCCCTCCTTTGTCTGACACTGTCTCGGTCAGGGGTTTTTGGCACGGTGGAGATGAGGCCGGCCATGGTAGGCACCTGGATGGTGGAATGCACCATCGGGGAGCATCAGCTGTCAGGGATGCGGGCCAAGCTCCTGGTCTACAGCTCAAGTAAGTTCCTGATATTCATAGTATTTTCAATGCAGCATACTTGATATTTAAGAAATGGAATTATACTCATTACCACTTAGTACTAGATGTAATAGACAAAGAAAAAATACTTCTTTGAGATTTTACTTCATTGTGTATCATATCCTTGACATATTTTGGAATTTACCTTGATGCATTAGCATACCCATTATTTCAGTTAATTTCCCCTTAAACCGCATGTTCCTCATTATTATGAACAAGACAATTCTTTCTATATCTACAGTGGAGGTAAAAGTTCCCATTTTGGCCAAAGAGAGCTGAAAGCTATGGGGAAATGCTTGAAATTAAACACTTTGAATGTGCAAACTAACCACAAGTGTGCAGTTGCCTCATCTGTCCCTTCCCCAAAAGTTTGGTGTCATAACCTTACTTCCTTTGGTTTATAACAGCCCCTGAAATAGGGTTCTGGAGTTCTGATTGACATACAATCTTAGATACAGTGCATATACTGATATTAGATGCTGTAGTATAGCAACTGAATTACTGATGCCAACCATACTGTTCCATTTAGCTGTGTTTTATCAGCTTGGAAAATCTAATGATTTACAGTTATTCCGCTTGAAACCGCTAAATAGCAATGTCATCACACTGTGCTGCCACCTCATCATTCTCAGGAAATGTAACCTTCTGCTTTTCCTCAAACCCATGGAAAGTGGCCATTTTGTCTTTTTATAATTATTAAAGAGCAATGTTGCAGCGATTCTGAGATATTACAGGTTTCTTGTAAATGAAGGGTCATGACTAAGTTAAGTTTATACCGCTTACTGTACTCAGCAACAGTGGTGCATAAGGTATAAGCCATGGGGCAAGATTTGTCATGGCAATTACTGAGTCGGGTGAAGCTAGCAAGAGTTGCCCACAATTTCATGAAGAAGTGTTCCAGAATGTGTCAAAATACTACATGACAACACATAAAATTATGTACAAACAAGTATTTCATGTTAAATATGAAGAAAAGGGAATGTAAATAGCATACTGATGATAAACTGCTAGAAAACAAAAACTATGGAGCTTTGATCTTCAATTGGTTTACAAAATGCTGGTTGGTGATTAAACTGAATATTATATGTTATACAGTACTTTGGGTTAATAACAGTAGTAATTTAAAAATGAAATAGTTAGTGCTAATTGATAATGTAGGGGGAGAGGGAGAATGTGGGAAATATGAGTGGCTGAAGGTCAAGTGCAGACATTAGTAAAACAGGGTGGATATGGACCACAGTGGCAAAAAGAAGGAAGACCAAGCTCTTGTTATTTCTCTGCACTAAGCATCAACAACAACAACAAATTTCTGGATTAGGAGTTGGGAAACTAATATCTCTGTTTTTACTAAACAGAATGTATGCTATGTTCAAAATATCATCCAGCAAGAAATAGAAGTGTGGTAATTCATTCAAATCAATTAAAAATACACACATGATTTTCAAGTAGAATAACTGGCTTACTACTGTGGTGACAAGTTATGCAATATACAGACTTATTGTAAATGATTAATGCTAGCTTTACAAATCTTGTGGGAATAATTTGCTAAATGCTTTGCACAGGAAATACGGGATGCAACTTTGTACTTTATATTTTTAAGGAATTTCTGAAGAGTTTTTTTGATTGCTTCTATTCTAATTCATACTAATACCTCTACTTTTACATATTGTCCATGTTAACATTAATGTGGTCAGCATTTCGCTGCAATTATTTCATCTTGTCCAGCTGTAAGATAAAATAGCACAGTCATAATGGAAGTCCCTAGAACATCAGTAAAGTAGTAGTACGTTTCTCTATGTTACATTGAATTAAATAAATGTCTTCTCTTTCAGAGTGTGTTGAACCACTAGGTATGCGGACTGGAAGGATATTAGACTCTCAGATCACTGACTCGGGCCACTATGGTAAGCATACCTAAAGCTAATGTTTATGCAATATGCTACAGTCTTCACACATGATCACTGTGTGCTTATAACTGGTGCCATTTTTTGTTTAGTTTGAGTAATTTTTGTTGTTAGCCTAAAGTTTACATTTGTAAAGGTACCAAATAATTGTATTTAAATTTTGATTGACCAGTTAGATTTACCAGTTAGATTTGAGTCATTTTTGTTGTTAGCATGAAGCTTAAACCGGTAAAGGTACCAAATAATTGTAATTAAATTGACCAGTTACATTTGCCAGTTTACCAGTTACTGTGTGTGTATATGTGAAAAGCAGTAAAAATGAGCTGAGAATACCTGTCCTATTTTCCTCAGGGAACTGGGAGTCCAGACTGGCAAGGTTGGGATTGTCTGGCTCAATCAATGCCTGGAGTGCTGTGAACAAAAAGTCTTGGATTCAGGTACAGCAGATTAAATACTGAAAAGCAAAAGGATATGAAAAATCTTGCATGGTATGCCTTTAAATATTCACAAAAATAAGTGAGCAGCTGCTATAAACAACAATGTCCTTCTGTGTGTCAGGTGGACTTGCTGAGGCCAATGGTGCTCCACGGAGTTCACACACAGGGGGCAAGTCATGGCCTCTCAGAAAGCTTTGTGGTGCAGTTCACACTCTCCTACAGCCTCGACCAGGAGACTTGGAAAACATACAAGGGCAACAGCACCAAACCAGAAATGGTCAGTAATCATGAATCCTATTCCAAGTGGGTTGGTAGGTTTGTGGGTGGGACCAAAGGGAAAGGTATCTGAAACAGGCTGAAAGATGCACTGTTGAGGTACAGTATGTGTCTGGGGTAGAAATTTGGGTGTTGGAACATTTTTATTTAACTTTTTTTGCCTTTCCCTCGCTTGCATATGAAATTTTTTATCATCTAATGTCGTAGTGATAGAATAAAGTGGGCCACTGAAGTGGGGATGGGGGCTGGGGTTGTGAAAAAAAATCCTCTTCAAGGGTTAAAGCATTTTATTTCCGCTGATGGATTTGTGGTATGGAACATCCATGAACCTGGTGCTCTGTCTCTGTTACTGTCAGTTTCCCCTTTACAACCAGTTGTTTCCCTTTTATCTTTAGGTATTTATCGGAAATGTGGATGGCTCCAGTGTCAAAGAGAATTATTTTTCTCCTCCAATAATGGGCCGCTACATCAGACTGAATCCTGAGACTTTCCAGAACCGCGCTACTCTTCGCCTGGAGCTCTTCGGCTGTGATTTAAACAGTAGGTCCTGATTGTTCACCCGTGTGGACCCAAAGGAGCCCAACCAGATTGTGACAGGCCTAAAATAACTGTTTGTAACTGTATGTAACTGTTTTTAATGCATTTGTTATTTTATAACCGCATTGGATCAGAAAATCACTTTGAAAAATATTTTTGATATGCTCGTAAAGCCACTTTATGAGAGCACAAAATATGTCTCACTTTATGAGCGCATTGTATTTCTTTCCTAAATGTACCAGCAATAGATTTTGTGCAGTATTCACAGCTTTTTGTGTCCTGCTATTTTTCAGGCTGTTCCACACCAATGGGAATGGAGAAGATGCGCATTCCTAACCAGAGCATTAGTGCTTCCTCCTTCCTTCAGACCTGGTTCCTGACCTGGAGTCCCTCTCTGGCCCGTTTGAACTTGGATGGAAATGCTAATGCTTGGAGACCCAAGGTATTTCCTTTACTGCCAGTTCACCCACGAAGTCTTGTGTGGCCCCTGTGGGCTGCCTATCTCAGTCTCTCCTTTCCTTTCCTTTATTTATACTGTTGTCTTGTCCCTTTGCCTCAATGTAAGTGCACTGGTTTGGAAATGCTTCCACACTGGAACTCCCACATCATCAAGTAATGTCCACTCTGTAGTGTTCTTAAAAAACAAAATTGGTTACAAGTAAGATTCTATTGACTTATAAGTAGTATTTTTATGAATTGATGTTGACCAGCAATGCTTTGAACCAGAATTTGTAATATCGCATATGATTGTGTTTGAACGCCTGTGCCATTCTCTTACAAGACCAACAACCCTCACGAGTGGATCCAGGTGGACTTTGGGGAGGTGAAAAGACTGACAGGGGTTATCACCCAGGGGGCTCGGTCCATGCTGAAGCACATGATGGTCACAGAGTTCACCGTGTCAATCAGCAATGATGGCCGAGTCTGGTCCAGCCTACTGGAAGAAAACTCATCAAAGGAGAAGGTACAGTACAATTTCCCCATTTCAAGACCCTGTTTGATCACCATAGACCAGTGGTCCCCAACCCTGGTCCTGGAGAGCTACAGGGTCTGCTGGTTTTTGTTTTCACCTTAAAATCAGCACCCAATTGAGACCCAAGACACCAGGTGAGTTGAGTTAACTGTGTAATCAACTGCTCTAACTGATTCATGAAGTGCAGAGTCACCATGAAAACCAGCAGACCCTGTAGCTCTCCAGGACCAGGGTTGGAAACCACTGCCATTGACTCACAGTAGTATAATTAATGGGATGATTAGCTGGCTTTGCCACAATTTCTGCCGCTTGTACCATGCTTTTGATATATGGGTCTTTCATTTAACATCTGCCACCATGCAGAGAAGGCCACAGGGTGGTATGGCCTCTGGGATGTCTTTTTCATTGAAACGTAACAGTTTTTTCATTTAATCTGAAAAACAGTATTTCTTCACAGCTCAAATGTCAATCAACCATGCCCTTTAAGCAGTAGCTGTCAGAATACTAAACATTTCACAGCAGTTGTCAGAATAACAAAGCTAATCTGTTATCGGGCGAATGACGTCAATGTTATCGCCTTTTCCATTTTCCTCAAGGTCTTCCTGGGAAATAACGAACATGACGAAGAGATTCTGAACTTATTTGAGCCCCCAGTTTTTGCCAGATACATCCGGATCCAGCCCAAAGGATGGTACAATGAGATTGCCTTGCGCCTGGAGTTCTTGGGCTGTAACACACAGCAGAGGCTCTGAATCCACAAAGACAAGGACTTCAACAGTTCAAAATTCTGGTCCAAGCCAGCCGTAATGAAAATGTTGACTGTTCTAGATATTTGAATGTGTTGTGTCTGCCTACATAAACCAAGTCCTCTTTCAAGCTACCAGAACCATGTTTCCCAAGTTTCAGAAACCTGCTAAAATATGCTATTCATATCTCATATCTCAAGAGTTCATCTCTTTCAACAATGCACTGATGTAATAACAATGGAGTACTATGTTAATTGGAAAATATCCATTTAAATTAGTGCTAAATTCCATACTACTGTGTGTGTGTTCATATGCGTGTGTGTGTGTACTTGTGTGTGTGTGTGTGTCGGAGAAATGTATTCAGTTTTGTTGAGAGAAAAGGATAAAGTTCTTATTTTATTTTATAGATTTTTTATCATTTGTGGGGTTTTTTAAAACCTTTTTTTTTTTACTACTTTCATGATCACTGTTTTCAAGACACTGTACATTTCTGGCTATTTAATTTATCAATTTTTATGATTTATGAATTGTAGTTCCACATTCTCATCTTTCCCTTTCCCCTTTATGCTCTTAATGGCTTTTCACTAGAATAATCTATGTGAGGAGAATATTTAATTCCATCTTGTTTGTATTATGCAGTACTAGTTTGTGTTTTATTTGTTGAACCTAAATGTTTATATCACTTTTCATATACTTTTTTAATGTGTATCATATTTCATATAACCAAAACAGTGTGTTGCCTGAAATAACAATCAGCGCTCCTAAACATGTGTGCTGAATTTCTCTTTCATATAGTCACTGTTATGTATGTCCTTTTGGTTTTTTCGATTATTTACTATTTATTTTGCTTGTATTTTTTTACTGCTCTGTTAGTCTCGTCTACTATACCTTTCACATTTATATACTGTATAGACCTGAATGTAGCCTAGAGTATACTATACCGGGCTCCTCCCAGTACCCTTTCTTTAATTTACTCTCAATTTTCTACAGCTAAGAAAAGCTAAATTAGGCACCAAAACTTTAAGGCCGTAGGCTCAAGCACAGAGACAGAGATTGCTTATTAGATTCACAGATGTTCTAATAAAATAGTTCGCCCTTACCAGGGCTACCATGCAGCTCTCATTTGTGTTCTTTACCTTTGAGCATTTCACTTCTTGGAGCAGCCCACCATCTCCTTGACAGTGGCAGATTATCAGTGTTTTTACTTCAGTTATTATCAGGCTGCAGGCCGTCCGCTGCCTCCAGTCTGGGGAAGTTCAGTTGGAGTGTCAGTTGTGTGTAGAGAGAGATTAAAGAGTCTGGCAGGAGATGTATTATTCTCTTTTCCTCTTCCCATTCAATGTATTATTCAAGCACTTGGACAATGTTTTCACAGCTTATCCACTTCTCAGTGTTTTCGTCTGGCTAGCCGCAAAACGATGTTCACTGGTCACATCGTATCATTGTTCTTGTTTTGTGAACGGCTACGTGCTGTGTATATAAAAAACATGAGTTATGGCTTAGGCGCAAACGATGGATTCATTTTTCACGCTGTCAGGTTTTGCACGGTGATTTTGATGTGCACCTTGGCAAAGAGGGAGCAGTGGAGAGACACAGCATGCATTCTAATGTGCGTGCTGCGGCAGGCTTGAAGCTGCTCTGTTGAAATGTGAAGGGTGGAGTTATCAGTTCCTGTCTCAGGAAATTTCAGAACACAGTGTTTAGTTTGGAAGTTTTCTTTCTTTCTTTTTTTTCTTGTTTTGAAATGAGGGGAACAAATATGGGAAACTAAGAAAATAATTATCACCTATCTTGCCCTTATCAAAAAGTACCAATTCAGAAAGATTTGCTAATGTTTAATGTGCATAAATATTTTATTCCTCAACATAATTGTTGCTAACTACCGTAAACATTCAGTGAAAAAAAAAAAAAATATTGGTAAGAATTTCTAACAAGGCCATATCTATAATGAGTATAAATCATGATTTATAGGACAGTCATAATGCAGTTTAAGCATTATTTATAATAATTACATCTAAGTCTAAGTAACACAATTCTTCATAAATACTAGTTACTTAAAAACATGTTGTAGCAAGATTGTGATACTATTGCTTGGTTGATATCAATGGAATTAAGAACTTGGGTTGTTCTAGAAGACACAATATTGGTTTGGTTTAATATGTGTCTGGACAATTTTCAATGGCAGTTGGTGAATTTTGGTCATCTATCACTCTCACTACCTGTAGAGTCCACCAGGGTACCATATTAGAGCCAGTTTTGTTCTCAGATTATATGGTGCCCCTTGGCACATATATTATCCAGAACTTGCAGTATTACCTAAAGGAATTTAGCAATACAAGTTAATAATATGGATTTTTTATGACATATTTAAAAGACAGCTGTCATTTTACAAGTAATGAAATGTACCAATGTACCAAAGCAGACATAATATATTAATAATGTTTCCTGTACTGTTAAGAACTCAGCACTAATACTGAAAAAAAAATAGAATTTTTAGTATAACTGAATAAGAATTTAGTCAATAATATAATATCGCTAGAGGTCCAATGACAGGTGATGCAAGCGTGTATAGGATGTCCCATTTCCTCAGCATCTCTGTGCTGCTTGCTTACTCATCCTCTACCCTGGTCTTCTTCCTTCCTGTCCTTTATAAGTTTTGTGAAATATGAGAAAAAGTAAATGAGGGCAATATGTGCACACAGGCATATGTGTACACAGTGTGATGTGGTAAAGTATACTGACGAGAAGCACAAAAATGGGCAGGTGATGAGAGTGGTATTATGAGGGATCAGATCTGCTTAAGTTGTTGGTTCCGCTGTTTCTGAAAGTGCAGGACCATTTTTTTAAGACGAGCTCCAGTCAAGACAGTGTTGGGTCAATGAAATGGCTTTCATATTAATTATGTATACTTTTATCATTCTGGGAACATGCTGCCCCCTGGGATATTCACTTTACAAAGAACGCTTTCACTTTTAAATTTCAGCACCATGCTTATTTACTGAGAAAAACCACACCTTGTAAGTCATTTCTACTAATTACCACTAGATGGACCTGTTACCTTTAGCAGCAATGAGCAAAGTCAGGGAAACCAATCACTGGTAAAAAATCTTCACTCTCAACACACGAACCTTGTCCAAACCTAATCATAACCACAATTGAATAAAACAAATTCAAATATGCCCCATGATCACTCATGTGTGCAAATAACTTTTTGTATATAGACATATGAAAAATGTGTTTGGCCCATACAGAATGGTTTATTGTCTGAAAGCATTAAACTGCCTGCTACGCAGATGTGGCAGCTGACCACACACTGCACTAACACAGTACTGCACACAGTACAAGCATAGCTTAATAACAGCGTGCTCTGCAAGAGGGCACTGTAGCTACTGGGAGCCAGTTGGTGCCAGTGCAGTACCCAACACCACTGAAGCTGAAGTTCCACACCAGGGCCACTATGAATGTAGCCCCTCTGCCAGGTGGGCCAGTAGCAGGGTCACCGCTTACAATGGTGCTCACAAGCTTAGCCTGCACTTAGCCAACCACTGATTGCTACTGTCCAGCTGCATACGGAATTCTTCTCAGCGGTTGGTGCTATCAAAGCATCCCAGGCTAATGATGGGAGTGGACAACACAGCCATCTTCACCGCTCACCACCCCTAACAGCACCACCCTCCATCCCTCGCGGCACTATTTCCGGCTGTCAGATCTCCCGTGCACTCTCTTCATCTCTTTGCCCGGGTGAAAGGCATTTACACTGTGCTGAAGCCGTGTTTCAAGATAAGAAACCACCATCGAGTAACATATCTGCAATCTGACTGGCTAAGAGGCTCAGATGACATGCTCGCCACACGCAATAACCATCAGTCATGGTGAGGTGATTAACATCACATTTCCTGCTTTCAAAGCTTTAGCAGTGGCACATTAAACTTGTGCAGTTACAAGCATGCACATTTATGCTGAACAATAACAATGTACAACAGTCACTGGCTATGTGATGACAAATCTTGAGGATACTCTTTTCCAGTGGATTTTTTGAATACTGAAGAAAAGTCTTAAGTGCAGACCAGGGTTTTGCCACCCCTCTTGTGAACGGCCAGACTTTTATCTTAGGCTTCCACAGAACCAGATCCCCCTCCTTGCAGCACAAAGATTAATTCACTGAGCTGTCTCAGTAACTGTGTATAAATGTTGGAATAGATAAGGAGCAGTCATGTGGATAGCTGTCTTCTCTTCAATATAGTCTAACATTGCTTTATCTAATGGATTGCTTTCCATCTACTGTAGCTGTCAGGACAACCGAGTAGTGCTTACAGGTGACATACCTGAAACTGCATGCCAAAATTTCCTCCTGATAACTTCTAAGACATTCAGCCACCAGGCTCAGTCTGAAATTGAATGTATAATACTGGACCATACTGCAGTTGAAGTTCAGAAAAGGATTCTGAATGCAGACAAACTTCAATCAAGGTCAGGCAAACTTCCATCTAAATGAACCATATGAACCCCCACGTTCTTTGTCGCATAACACTCGGTTTGTGGCTGATATAAATACTCTGATTAATCATATGTGACCAAATCATAATATATTACATGTGGGCCAAATCATCAGACAAAATATACATATTTACAGTGCATACAAATATACATGTTTAGACTGTACATTCACATACTTTTATTTTACAAAGATTAGTACGTTATTTTTGACTTATGTAATACGTTAAATACATTGACAACAATTGAACTGTCTTTACTCAAAGTGACGGTTAAATTACCGTGACCCATCGCATTAAGGCCTACATTCTCTGCAGTACTCATAGGGTTAATGAAAACAAAGCTGATCTTGTAGGCGGGTTCATTACCTGTACTATCCAATAGGATATATTTCTTAGGTCACGTCACGGAGATGCTCGTGAATATGGATGAGGCAAATTAGTTACAAATCCATTCTGTTTCACTGGACAACACGCTGCGTCTGCGAAGACTCTGTACGTTAGCCAAAGATGGCCGAGTGATAATATCAACAGAGCACATGGACTTGCGAAATAGCCGGTTGGCTACTCGCCGTCTACCGGCCAGAAGGCGCGCTTGCGGAGATCTGAATTGCTAGCTACAGCTCTAAGCTAACGACCTGTAATTACAAGTACAACGGTCTCAACACGATGCTGCCTGGCGTAAAGCCTCTCGAACGCAGGGCCTTTTCTTATACTTTTCAAGAATGAAACTCAGGTCATTTCAGGAGCCCCGACGGGTTTCGGAATTACACCTTTATTTTTGGATCCTCTTTACTGGTGCCATATCTGCAAAACGCCAGACGGTGATATTTCGGGTAACGTTAGATACTTGGTAATCAATAATTGTTTGTTACTATTGCTATCTATAATCAGTTGGATATCTGTTGTCTCGGTGACACAATTATTACTTGGTAGCTATCTGATTATAGGATATGCAGGACCTATAAAACCGTCATTTTCTCACACTCTTCCGAACCTTTTTGACTAGTTTGTCTTGTATACGCCGCCCTCTTCCTGGTTGCCCCGTCAGTACCTTTTGCGAGCGAGTTCGTGCTTTTTGGTGCTTTCTCATTGCTAGTCATGGTATAGTAGTACCACAAGCCCATGCATCGCCAGTCTGGACTGTTTAATTCACCTTAAGCCTTTCACTATTTGTTATGAAGACATTTTTCTGCCAAAGTGACGGTTGATATTTCGCCTAGAAGTTGGTGTACTACCCAACTTCCCGTTTTGTATGCATATAGACCAGTACAAGAAGAAGAACATGTCTCGTAATATTTATAGTTTTTTAGACTGGATCTACGGTGGGGTTGACCCGAAGTTTGAGGGTAATGGGGGTCCGGAATGTGCGGGCTTTCTCAGAACAAAACAACGAATTGGAGAGAGCTTTTTCATTATTCTATTATCCGTCATAGAGATTGTTCTAGCACTACGGAAGATCAGAATTTCGAAAGAACTGGACAGAATTGCAAAAGAGAGCGAGAAGACAAAGGAAGATAGCTTTGGAAAGAACCTGTTGCTTGCGGCGTTGTGCTTGACGTTTGGAGTGGAGGTCGGGTTCAAGTTTGCAACGAAGACCGTGATATACCTCCTGAACCCATGTCACGTGGTCACCATGATGCAGGTACGAGAGAGCATTTCGTCACACGTAGCGTTATAGTGATTTTTATTAAAATAATTCCCAGTACTGACATATTCTTTATGCAAGTCTACTTTTCACATCTGCATTGGGGAGTAAATGTAAAAGCATCGTCTGCCTTAGCCTAATCATTGGATGAGTTGGATGAGCAGCATTGCACAAAAAATAACTGCTGTTTGAGCAGAATCTGTGTCCATGCTTAGCTAGAGATTATTTGTGTAAAATACACAATTCTTTGTGTGCTGTTCACTGAACAAAAAAGGCAATCTAACTTATTGTAAAAAAAAAACAACAACCCATCTCTCTTAGTGTTCTCACAGAGAATCAGTCGAAGGATGATGCAACTGGGCTGTATGTCCACCCTGACAGATATTGAATGTGACATTTTCTGTGATGACTGGATAGCCTATTGAGTGTCCAGAGGTCAGCTTGCTTTACTATACTGGGGCCTTCGGGCAATGTTAATGTACATGCAGCAATTACAATGTAGGCTAACTGTAGCCCAGCAGCCTTGGTGGACGGGCTGGTGGTAGTTGAAACGGTAAATTTATCCAGCAGAAGCTGCTCACTGTTGAAATGGAACGTTTGTGTGAAAAATACCTGAAGAGTTCCTGTGAGTAGCGCAGTTGTACATTGCACATTGATTGACTAACAGATTTTTATTTGATTGTGTTGCATGTAAATATGTTGCCCAGCCAATGCAGGTCTGTAAGATTATTATTTGGGTACATTTATGTGTGGCCAGTATGGCTGCATGCACTGTATAGCGGCGTGGAGGAAATCATCTGGAATGCTGCTGGAGGAATATGACCTCACTCTCCCATTTGAAAGTAAATCAGATTACTCTAAATAGATGGAAATGGAAAATACCATCTCAGGCATTGTTCCAGAATATGCTATAAGCGCTTGCTTGGTCTCAGATCTGGTGACTAAGGAGGCCACGGCGTATGTATAACATCAGTATTATGTTCCTCAAGCCTTTGGAGACTTCTCGTGGTCTATGGATGGGCGTGTCGTAGTCTTGAGAGACCACAGCTCTGCAGAAAAGATATGCCTTAACATTAAGGATCGGTCAGTACCATTATGTAAGAATTGACATTGACCTCTCTTTCTAAGGGTATGAGTGCGTCCACACCATGCAGGGGAAAAAGTATCCACACCATTACCGAACCGCCAGAACCCTTCACTGTTGGAACGTTGTTGCGTTTCCATTATTTTGATAACTACCTGCATTTCAGTATTAACACAAAATTAAATGATACGAAACGCAAAACCTAACTGCCTCAAATGAAAAACATTAAGGCACAATACAGAGTTCTTTGTGGCTAATACGCTTTTAAAGCTGTCTATGTTGTAACCTTTCAGGGCACCGATCACTTAATTTCCATTAGCTCATACCCTGTGCAGCATTAGATTGCACATGTGCAAAGTGGACATTAGCGAAAGCATGTCATTATATTCTTCAATTGACTCTACACAATTCCCTGATCATCAGGGTGAGTCAGAGATGCAAGATCATTAATGATATACCTGGAGAGAGCTACCTGCTCAGACTTGAGGTAAGAAGGTGTTTTTAATTGGCTGCGTGTGGCCCAGCTGTGGTTCCCATAGCACCCGTAGAGAGGTCGTCTGTGACCTCCCTGAGGGACAACTTTCCAGGTTACAAGGCAGAAGTGTCGTCATATATAATCAATTTGACTCTGTGGCCAAGACGCATATGTCAAACTCTCCAGAGGTAGTGGTAAGCATTGATACAGACATTATGGACCACTCGGTGGTCATTTTATTAGGTACACCTGCTTGTTAATGCAAATAGCCTGCTCCTCCAAACAGCAAATTATGTGGCTAAAACTCAATTTATAAAACATGCAGACAGGGTGAAAAGGCTTAGTTTCGCAACCAAACATTAGAATGGGTAAGATGCATTATCTAAACAACTTGGAATGATTGTTGGTGGCAGACGTGGTTGTTCCAGCATCTCCAAAACCGCCCCCTCCTGAGATTTTCAGGCACTGTGGTCTCTGCTGTTTGTGGTGCGATCCAGTTCTGTAGGCCGAAACACCTTTGGTAATGAGAATAATTCAGAGGAGAATGGGCAGACTCATTCAAGCTAACTGAAAGGCCACAAATGCTCGAATAATAGCTGTTTACAAGAGTGGTGTGCAGAGGGGCATCTCTGAATGCCCAGCGCATTGAACCTTAAAATGGATGTGCTGCAGCAGCAGAAGCCCACACTGGGTTCCAATCCTGTCAGCTAAGAACAGGACGATGAGGCTACAGTGGGTATATGACCACCAAAACTGGATGATTGAATCATCGGTGTTCCTGTACTTTATCTTTAAAACAGAACAAAAACAAAAGTGCAGAAACAGTGCTGGTTATATTCCTTTCCATAAAATACACATGTGAAATCACGTGAAGAATTAGAATTAGGGGCCTAATTGTAATGGACAACTGAAATTTTTGTTTGGTTGATTGGCTTGCCAAATCAGACCATACAGCCCGAATTGCCTTCCAGATGCAGCTTGTGTCAGAAATGCCTGTATGGAAAAAGGGAATGAGGATGGCGATGTTGATGGCAAAACTCAATATACACATGCTGTCTGAAATTAATTCTAATTGAAAACAACAACAATGATTTGTGTAGCGTGTCTCATGTTTCTGTTTTGGCTACTGTAAACAAGCTGCTTCACCCCCAGAGGGCAAGAGATAGTGCTTCTGCGGAGGGTTGTCATTGAACTTAGTCCATTACAAACACACCATGCAAGGTAAACACTCCCCTTTGAAATACACGGAGAGGGTATGAGTTTGGCTGTTGGTTGAGTTGATTTCTGTTAGCTTTTTCGGTTTGCCGTCGTCTTGTCTTTTGCTTGTTCAGGTCGATTTCTGCTGTAACTCCTGCCGTCTGTATCTGTTCGCTGAGGCCCTTCTCAGGTTTCCTGGTGTCTGTTTGGAGGTGACCTTTACGCCCTGTGCTTTCACAGTGTTTTTTGGAGGAAGCGCTTGTGTACCGGTACACCTGAAGAAGGGCAGCGGATGCACCGGGAATTAACTGCCTTCCCGTGGGCCGATGACCTCTCCCGGGGTCAGGGTCACTCTGAACCGAGCTGCCCACGCAGGAAATGTTCAGACCAGCACTGTGTTATTCTTTGCAGGGTTAGAGACATGCATGGCTCGGTGCCACTTGCACTGGCTTCCGGAGCCATGCTGTGCACACCATTTCAGTGGCAGCAGTGTTGGGCAAGTATTTCTGAGTCAGAATTCAGGGTGTGGTAGGTCTGAAACCAACCGAATCTACTATTAATTGTACCCTTTTAGCAGACTGTTTGGACTTAAAAAATTACCCAAGAGAATGAGCAACGGAAGATGCTAAAGTGACGTGCAGGTTTACAGATAATAATTCTGAAGATTAATCAACAGGAAATGGGTGGAAACGACCTAAAAGTCAAAAACAACACTATCAGATTAAATACACAAACAAGATATTGCCATTGGAAACAAAAATATTTATCATACACTCACTTGCAAATGTAGGTTTATTACCAGTTAGAAAGAGAGACCGGTTAGACGGACCTTACCAGAGAATTTGCTCAACTTCTATCTTTGGTGCAACAAAAAAAAAAAAGAGAGGAAGCCACAAGCCAAGATGGATCAAATGCACAACTACAGAGTCATGAGAAATCATGAGAAAACACTTCTTCTCTTCTCCAATTCAAACTGTAAAGCCCACTTTCCCCACAACAGTCATGACTGCTTCACCCAGCTGGGATTGAAGATGCTGGTTCTGACTAGACGATGAATCACCCAATTTGGTGGTCAACTGCCATTACTTATAGGGTTGTAACCCTGAAACCCTTGGTTCAGTAAATAGCCACCCTTAATTTTAGCTGCACTTGTGGTGCAGCAGAAAAAAATAAAATCCAAAATATAAAATAGCTTTTAATTTAGATTTATGAAAATGTAAACGGTCGCTAACTGGCCATAATTTCTTGCTGAACGAAATAAGGCACATTAACACTGCACATGCGTTAAAGGCAGATTGTAATTAGCCTACTTGGTTTGCAGCACATGCTGAGCCGAAAGTCCCAAATCGAACGGTTCCGTATGTGCACCGTTACACCCTTATTACTGGCATAGGAATTTTCAATTGAAAGTCACACATTGTTCTTTTTATTTTATTGCAAGCTGCAAATGGCATTGGGAACCCTGTGGTGTGGTGTGGTGTGGCCATCCTGGAGCCTGATACTCTGAATAGGTGTTTGTTCTGGTGTTTCTTCACAGAGGTAATAAATGCTTTTCCCCTGAACACGCTGTATTTTTTTTTACATACAATGGACCAAGTGTTTATTAACAGTCCAGGAGTTATTTCTGCTGTTCGGGAAGTGGAGAGAGAGAGGGGAACAGACATAAGCTGGTGATCAGCTAGTCTCTGACAAACAGTGGAAACTTACTAAAAGCAAATAACCTGACATGAAGACATACTGTCCCTCTCTATAGTCGAACAACTAGATATCCAGCAGTTTGAAGGCCCTTTGAGAAAAGAGAAGCACACTGAGATCTCTGGTCCTCTACTCTGTGTGCTTTTAACTGGTTGTCCAGGGATATGGCTAAGCTCTGCTCATTCCATCTACAAGGTTGTGTAGATGTCGAGTGAGTGAGAGAGAGGGAACCATTTTGTCTAATTAAGGGCTTGGGTCTCTCTCCTGGAAGATCCCATCTGCCTGCTTCATTCACACTGGGAGATGGAGTTCCCTTCAGGCCATGCGCAAGATGGAGCAGGAAATGCCGAAGTCTGAGCCCTGACTTGTCAGGATAGAAGTCTGTGTGCAAACTAACTTCTATATCCATTTAAAAAAGAATGGCTCATGTAGGAGACCGTATACAAATTATGAGTTTGTTATAGATATGCACACTTTGGACGTGACATCCTGTTAACTTTAGAGATTGTGCCAAAATACAAGAGAAGTGCAGCTCCGTACTTGATCTTGGTTTGACCTGGCTTTCTTGCACACACTTTACTGTCTTTACTGTGTGAACTGACCAGTGTGGCACTTTAGGTAGCTGTTTACCACCAGGTAGGTTAGTGGGCTGGTGAGAATATAATGTCCTCTCTGAAAATCTAAAATAATTTGTTTTTGAACTTATTTGTTTTGGAAATCTGGACAATAAATTATCACATGCTTGTAATGGTTCTGGTTTGTGTATAATTTTGTAATCAGTCATGGTAAATTACCCCTAAAAGTTATGATTAATTATGATTCATTAACAGCCTATAGTAATTATGATTAATAAAGGCTGTTGATAAAGTTTGACAAAATAATATATGATTTATGTGTTGCGAAATGTATTCTTTATACAGGATAACCTACCACTGTTGCCATTCATAAAAAAAAAAGAACTCCTTCTCTCACTTGTCTGTGTAAAATTGTTTTTGAAATTTGTTTTCCCAGTCCTCACAAGGAGATTTAGAGGAAGCAGTTTGCTTCGCCGAGTGGGTTTATTTAGTGATTTTTCCCCCATTTTGACAGCTTCATCTGTTGTCAATTTTCCTGTTTTATTGCAGCTGTTCCGCTAAACCTTAGCACTCGATCATCAGGTTAAGCGCACGCCCCAGCCAGGAGGCTCTTTCTCCTGTTACGCGTACCTGATGGATACATTCAGCGTGGAGGGCGGTGTAGATTAATGGTTGGGGAACTGGGCCTGTAACTCATCCCTGCTTGTGCCCCTGAGCGAGGCACTAAAGCTGAATTGCATCAGTAAAAAAAATCCAGCTGTATGAATGGATGTCATATAAAAATATAGCCTATGTAAGGTCCTCTGGATAAGAGCATCTGCTTAATGCCTGAATGTAATATGACATGTTTCTTAACTGCCAGCCTAGGTTACTTCTGTCCTCTTTTATCCTTATTGTCAACTGGCCCCTCAGTGTTTTCTTAAAGAAAATAAACAGCTATCAGAAATATAGATTAGATGTTTCTATTTTATTTTTTTAATTATTTTTTTTACTCAATCCATATTAACAAACTGAGAACTAAGTGGCTTGTTACAAGACTGAAGAAAGTCTGGTTGTGAGCACAAGATAAATTAGCACGTGGCTTCTTTACGTCTCTTGAGCAATTCAGTGAAGCCTGCACACTGAAACTCAATACACACCTTTACTCAACACCAACGTTTCGATCTTGTGTGGATCTTCATCAGGTTAAATTGTTCATGTTGCTCACCCAGCCCAGCAAATGGTTTTATTTGCATATAGTCATCATTAGTCTTTCTATTTATCTTGCCACTACTTTCAGGACAGTTAGACAGTCTCTTTCTTTTAGACCCGTCTCCTGCTATGGGGCCTCCTGGAAGCCATGACAAAGCTGGTGTCACATTGAAGTGCTACAGCACAACCATTATTCTCCCTGACCATATGTGTGGCAACTTTGGCGGTGGAGCTGGTAACTGCTTCAGTTGCGATGGACATCTGCGCTGATGTAATTGTGTCGGTTCTGTTTTGCTTCTTATTAGAATTTTGCCTTTTTGGGTCATTGGGTTTTTTACACTGTCCTCAAGAGTGACAGGGGACTTGCTTATTGGTCCTTAAAATAATGTGAATGTGAGCGCTAGCCTCAGCTGGATTGGTTCTTATCTCTCAGTCATCTCAACCTGGAACAAATTAGTGAAGCCACTTGAATATCAGCTGATATGGCTGTTTTCTTTGACTACAGCCGTTAACTGGAAGTGCTAGTGCACCAGTATTGAGTATGCAGTTGCATAGTGATAGAGTCCAGACCAAGTTCGGTGTGTTGAAGTTCACAGCTTCATACTTAGTAAGAAACCATGGTAATATTGCCTGAGTTGAGTTTTCTCTCGTTTTTTATCTCTACAGATCTTTTTACTGGCATGCCCTCCATGCAAAACAGCGCTGGTTCTCTTTCGGTGAGTAACTCCATTGTGCACACCCCCACTTCATGGAACGGCGCAATTCACAAGTTCCTCCAGCAAAATGTGATTGCTCACACTTTTCCTTTTCAAAGTAACAGATGTGCTCGGCTAATCTGGACACCTTTACAAAGGCCAAATGCAATGCAGTGTATGTGCAGTCTGTCTCAGTCATGTTCCGTTAATGTTTTCTAGCTGTTGACCTGTTTCAGGATGTATTTAAGGCCTTCATGACAGAACACTGGTGTATCAGAATGTATCAGTGTTTTAAGGGCCGAAGTACCTAGTGTTTATTGTATTTTATGTGTAGGCCATAGGCCTGATTAAAGAAGCCTTTAATGGCTAAGGCTAGCATCAGACTGTTTCTTGAGTCTGAAACCCGTTGTGTCAACTTCACTTTCCAACTGCAAGAAGCGTCAGGGTTGAGTGACACTCACTAGATTTGGAGACTGACCTCACCGCTTTGTGTGAGAGATAAATGGATTAGGCCTAACCCGCTTTTGGAAACGCCAACGTGTAGGCCAGCTGGAATGTAGTCATGGAAAGCTGTCCTGTGCCAAAGAGTTCATACGTGAACAGGATGTAATCTGAGGTAATTCCAACTCCCAACATGTTTCCAGAACGATGGTTTTGCTAATGATGTCATATGACATGATACGATGATATATGATATTGGTAACACACTTTGAATGGTAGAATGGTTTGCAGATGTACATATGTGGGTGAAGTGGTGGGTGTATTGCCACTTTCTTTGTGCGTCTGTGATCATGGGTATACAAAGCCAGGGGAAACCTGGGCTAAATTTGACTTAAAATATGAAATAAAAATGTACTGGCTGTGGGATGGCACCACTCTGAGGTGCATGGATAAGCCTCACAGCCTCATGTCAAATCTGAACCGTGCCAGTGCTGAATGTAGGGTGGCTCACATTGCCCATTGAATGGGAGAGTTCAGTCGGATGGATGGACATTACACGTCTTTATCAAGATGTTTGTTGAAATGTTAGGGATTGCCTGAAAACAGTGTAGTTTAAATACTGACTGTGAATGGAGATGGGTTTCACAATGTTATCATCCATTCATCCATTATCTAACCCATTGGGAGGTGCTAGAGCCTATCCCAGCACTCATTGGACCAAAGGTCTCCAGTCCATCGTAGGGCACACAGACCATTCACTCACACACTCACCATTCATTCCTAATCTGCATGTGTTTGGACTGTGGGGGGGGGGGGGGAACTGGAGTACCCGGAGGAAACCCACACAGACACGGGGGAGAACATGCAAACTCCACACAGAAAGGCTCCAGCTGGGATTCGAAACCTGCACCTTCTTTCTGTGAGGCAACAGTGCTACCCTGTTGTGTTACCACTCCCTCAGTGTTATCATAAACCATGCAATTTTATTTTCAGGAGCTGTATTTTATTTGTAAATTACAGGAGCTATTATGCTTCATAATCTTTTATGGATGAATTTTTAACAACAGCATTGGCTTCCTTAAAGTGAACATTCAGCCCAGTTGTGTCCTGGGAAATGCATTAATTTGGGAGGTGGTTGATATGGTTTCTTCAGCACTGTAGAGGTGAGGTCAGGTACCTGTTGTAGTAGCGGCGAGGTTCTGTCCATCTGAGGAACCCTAGCTTTGGTGTTGAATCTCCATTTTGTCTTTCATCTTTCCAGGCTCCAGGTCCACATGCTGAATGGCGCGCTGTTAGCCCTCCTGTTTCCTGTTGTCAACACCAGGCTGGTGAGTGTCGCGTCACGTCATAACCGCACAATGCAACCCCTCCCCCTCCCCCCCGGCTTGTATACCTCCACAATGCTACTCCACCAGTTAGCTGCCAACGTCTAAAATAACTGACAAAGCTGTCCATTATTTTGACAGCTTAGGCCAGGTGCAAGGCAATGTAGGTTAAGGCAAAAAAAAAAAAAAAAAGAAGTAGTATAACTCTGTAGGTGTCATTTCAGTCTGTTCTACAATGACACTTCTTCTCATTAATAATTATTCCAAGAGAATGGATTGTGAATGGATTTACTGCTGCCACTGGTATCAGCACACACCACATATAAATGTAGTATGACAAGCTTCTCCTTTAAGCTGTGTCGAATGGAAATAAGAGGAGTTAATCCACATCAGTGAGTGTGTTTTCACAGATGTCAGAACGCCGCATATTTTTAAAGATGGCCAAGATGCCTTATGCGTGTGGTTCAAATAACCCATTAGTCACATAATCTATGATGGCATTAATGCAGTGTTCCAGGCAGTTGTATGTTGTGAGAGTCAATACTATCCTTGTGAAGGAAAGGGTGCACAGAGGACTGAAAACAGTGTGAGCACATATCTTGGAAAAGACTGTCTGTTAGAGTATCTTTCTCTGAGCAATTGCATTAGTATAAAGCTATATAACTTCACTGTTTGCAAAGCAAACAATATAACTCTGTTATCTGTATAGTTTATTTTATACAGCCTGTGCTCTTCTCTGTCAAGGGTTTGAATAATTTTGGTGGGCTCTGTATACACACACATGTAGGATACATAACACACAACACTGATGGTGGCAGAACAACAGGCCCTGCCAGCAGTTGCTCTCATACCGTCACAGTGATGTTGTGGAGCCGTTGCCAGTAAGCAATGAGTTTCCTGGTGGATGCCACATTCCCCTCCATTGTTAACTTAGCAGTGACTCACGTGGACTGCGTGCATGTGTAGATCTGTGAGACAATGGAGATCAAATGGCAGTTTAATCTAATGAGTGTACCGCAGCTGCGTCGCATGCCGGGTGACACCCCAGGAGAGGACAGTATGTCCGTACGCGGGGATGATGGCCGAAATTCCAGTTTTCACTCGCCGGTAGCGAGGGCGTTGTTCATTAAAGAAACTAAATGAACACGTCGTCTTCTTTCCCCTCCTGCATTCTAGGTAAACATAATAAAGTAAGGTAACAACGAGGAAGTGAACCGCTGTCGTTCTCTCGTTGTGTGGATTCCGGTCTCGGGCCCACACCGTGAAGAGAGCCGCACCTTTAAGCCCTGGGCTGATTCCCCGGGGGCAGGTTGTGCCCACTCAACCAGTTCTGCCCCGCCCCCCCTCCACCGGACCGAGCCCCGCCACAAACAGTCCACACGTTTATTTTCCTGGCTAGTCGGTACGGTTAAAAATAAATTGAACCTAGGGCTAGGCAACACTGTCAGATAGCAAGTCATTTGTGGCTGTGTCTCCTGGACACTTACGTCTTGATCATTCTGTTGCAATCTCACATACACACACACACACATGTAGGACAGCCTGTTGATGCTGTATAAATGAGATGTGATTTTCTTTAACTAGATTACCAGAAGCCATTAAATAAATTGGGAAAACTAAGAAATGGCTTTGAAATATTGTAGTTTTTAAAAATACATTTTTTTTATTATGTTTCTTTTTAAAATGACCATGCTACACAAAAATAAGACAGTTGTTTAGAATACCATTTTATATATTTGGCTTTGCTCGTTGCCATGTCCAAGACATGCCAAACAACAGCAGAACTAAGCTTTATTCTGTAATGGACCTCAACAATTAACATAGCTTACCATTCATGTAAAGATTTAAACTTTTTGATTTAAGTTTGATTTAAAACTTTAGGCTAGAAGAAGGCCACAGCAAATAAGATATGAAATTCAATAATCTCTCAAAATTATACTGCAATGACCACAAGCAGCCATTTAACACTAGAAGAAAAATGTTTGAGTCCTTTGTAGCATTTCAGTTATTGAATATTACAGTCTGAAAGCAGGGGTCCCTTTTTCTAACAGGGTTATCCTTGCACTTTGTTGGAGATGATTGAATTGTTTTGGCATAACCTTCTCCAGTCTTGCCCTTTTTTTGTTGCCGGGCAGAATCCTTGCTCCGAGGGATATAACGTCATTGGTCGTACTGCACTGAGCCCTTTCTGCTCAGAAGCAGCTCACCCACACAGCAATGGTGACAAAGCACCAAAAGACCACAGGCACCCTTTGCCTAACCCCTGGCAAATAGGTGTTCAGTGGACAGGGGGTGTCTGTGCCCTTGGTGCCTCACTCTGATTGTATATCAGAGGCTGTATTGATCTGAACTTTCAGTCGACAGCGGTCCATTAGAGCCCCCATGTTTGGGTGGAACAGCCTAATTGTGGCTGGTGCCATTTTTGTGAATTGCCCACGGAAACGGCTGTGGAACATTGCCCGTTGGAATGGTTTATTTGGGACATCCTCAGCCTCCTCGCTGAGGCCCAGAAGCCTCCAATAATGACACAGGAGATGCTCTGAATAGCTGTGCCCGAAACTGAACAAGGAAACAAGTCTACTTGTTTCCTTGAAATCGCTGGCGTTGGCTGACTCAAAAATTGGTCTGAATTTTTTTTTAGGGCAAATAGTTATGCTCTGTCTCACATCCAAGGGCTTATTCGGAATAGGAAGAAAAACCTCTGTCCTCAATCTGAACTGCAGTGGTCAGTGCTCAGTTTTTTCACTACGTCATGAATTACCCCCTGAAAAAGGTCTTTGTACTAGTGAAACTCCATCATAATCATGCAGTGTAGTTAAAAGAAGTTTATGTTGGAAAATATAAAATGTTTTATTTCATCTGAATGGAAAGTGCTTGAGATGGATCAATACATGGTGGAAGTCTTGTGGGAATCTAGAGGTTACTCATAGTTTTGTTTTGTTTTCTTGAGTGTTTTCAAAATATACAGGGATATTATAACAATATAAGCCGCTGACATTTTTGGCTGGACAAAATAAAGAAGGTAATTGCTTTGTGTCTGAAAACATTTAAAGAAAAACTTTTTTTTCCTAAAAATAAGATCAAAGGAAAATTGTTGTACAGGAGACCGACCGATTTGGACGATAACTCGTTATTATTCAGGCTTGTCCTCGTGCCCTCCAGTCCCTTGAACTGTGCCGAAGGGGTTTCACTACATAGTAACAAAACCAAAGAACTGGCAGTTTCCACTGTTCTGATCATATCAGCAAAACCCTCCACTCTACCAAAGAGGTTTTAATGCATTGTAACACTACGCCACTGCCAGGTCACACCATTTCGCACATGTTTATTACCGGAAGCTAATAATGCTATAATGTTACATTTAGCACACTGCTTTAATATTGACCAACGTTCCACACTGAAACATGTCCTGCTTTTGCCCGAGAAGACCATAAAAACCTTGCATAAGATTCAGGACAGCACTGAACTTTGCATTAGCTATACATCGCATTAACCATTAACTTTTAGCAAACATGAAACTCATAACTTTAAGATTAACTATGAAGTTCACTCCGGGTAAAAGGAAACAAGGACTTATTTTATCTGTGTTCAGACTTAATCTCATGAAGCTGCCATTCCTGTGGGTTACTGGAACTTAATAATAGTACAGTTAAGTAATTTAGACATTTCCCAGTAAGAACATGCATGTGCTTTAATGTATAACACATTCAACTGGTGTTGTAGCATGACTGGTGCTGTAGCATGATGAAAATGAAAGATTAGGGAGTTTGTCCTTTCTCCAATACATACATTGTAAGTGCTACAAGACCATTTGTAAGATACAGTGTTATTAGCTGTATAAAGCATGTCTGTATACTTTCTGAATAAACACTGTTCACCTGTCTTCTCACAGCTTCCGTTTGAAAAAGAAGTGTACTACATTCAGCACTGCATGCTGTACCTGGTCCCTATCTACCTCTTCAGGAAAGGTGGTAGGTATTCCCCAGTTTAAGAACTGAAATGGATTTAATATATTTGTATACTGTGGAGGGTCAGATATGTGCGCCTTAGAGTTACAAACTGACCAGTCGACCAAAAGAAACCACTACCAAGCTCGGTGTTGCCCCTTAAGGAAAAACGATCAGCCAAAAAATTAGCTGCACTTCACTTTGATAAAGAAAAAAGACTTTTAATTCTGTTGAAGACAATGGGGTATGTTTTAGCACCATCGTTCAAGAATTCACCGTGAGAGAGTCAAGCCAGTAAGGGCCAGAATTAAATTGAAATGTTTTCAAAAGATGCTGAAGATATCAAGTCACTGAAAATTGCTGCTGGTTTGGAACAGCATCCCTTCCCAATACCTTTGTACCTCAGAGGTTTGACTAATTTTATTCCGTAACTGCAGTGTAATGATCTGAATTGTAGCCAGTACTTTTTGAAAGGCAGGTCAGTACTGGCAGTCATTTAAACTGATGATTCAAGACGTGAGCCGAGAGACAGGGGAGTGGCTGGCCGTCTGGAGGAGGTGTGAAACAAATATGTTGTTGCGGACCGTCCTCTGTGACCCCGAACGGTGTTTAAGTTGGCACGTCCCGGCTGCGTCTGTCGCTGCCACAGTAAATGATGTTCCCAGATGGTAAGGAGAGAGAGAGTCTCAGGACCTCTACAGATCTGACAAGAGTTCTGAGGGTATTGAGACTGCATTTGCATGTACCTGTGCGTTCAGGTGCCTGCCGCTGACGTACAAAGGAAATGAGCTCGAGACCAAGATGGGTGGGGACCGGGCTGATGGAATTAAAATGAGGTTTAGACAGGAATGAAAAAACTGTGGTTAGAGGAGTGATGAAAGCGTGCAGGGGGAGAACTGTGAGCCACAGTACAGTGAAATCTGATATGGCATGAGACTGCCATCTACAGTAGGACCTGCATCACTGGCAGTTTTAGAGTTTCAAAATGCTGCCTATTTCATAGGGTAAACATACACATGTACTCTGTGATTCTTATTAGGTGACATAAAATCGAACGTATTTAATAATAAAATTTATGGCGTTCTGTTTGACAAGGACATAATAATTATTATTATTATTTCAATTTTTTAACTATCAGCAGTAGTATTCAGTAGATTTTGAGTCCTTGATAAAGTGGAATAACGTTAGCGAAGATAAAGCCATTTCATTGAAGTGTACAGATAATTAGTGGAGTTTGAAGCATCTGGGATCAATGGAGGTTTTGTTCTGAGCTGCAGGCAGAAGAGCATGACTTCATCCTGTTTTCTAACCAGAGGCCTTACAGGAAGTCATACAATGCCGTGCATTATCTCTCTCCTCTCCTTGGCACATCGCGTGCAGGGCCCCAAAATACTTTCAGTTACCTGGGAGTGAAATCACACATTCTCTGCATGTGGAGGAAAACAGAAGGGAACTGACAGTGGTGTAGAAGCTACCGTTGCTCTGTATCCAAGGGTATTTGGTAAAATGTTAATCACAGGGAGGCACACCCACTGATGACCGATTTGGATCGTGTAACTTAGTTACAGTAGGTTTGTCCTTTGGATGAGACAAACTGATTGTAACTGACTGTGGTCATTAACAATTCCATGGCACTTCATGAAAGAGTAGGGGCGTTAACCCCAGAGTCCTGATCAAGTGCATCCCCTATATCCAAGAGGCTATTCTATCCCTTGAATTCCCTTACTACATCACTACGTTCCCTCTGGTCACCATGTCAAATAAAGGTTAAGAAAACTGTATTTACTGGATATATTGATATCTTGCCATTTTGAAACCAAGTTATGACCATATGTATAAACGACACGAGTCAATGCTCTTTTCATGGACATCCTGCAGGTATTTAACAGTATAGGATAATCTACACTCTGTATGAAGGCCAGAGTTTATTGTGTGTGTGTGTGTGTGTGTGTGTGTGTTTGTGCTGTAATGCCTCTCTTGCTCGTCTCGCAGGAGTATATAAACCAGAGCCATTAGGAGACGTCTGGTGGGCTGTCCTGTCCACCGGGATCCTGTTTTTCTATCATTTCACCTTCCTGCAAATCCTCGGGCTGGTAAGACATGAATATCAGAGCGCCGCTCGGTCAGTAAGGATGCATCTCTGAGAAACAAACTGCTGCATTAGTGCGGTTTTGATCACGTGACATCCATTAGCCCCGATTAACTGAATTATCTGTGCATTTCGTTTATGGACTCCCTCCAAATTGTGTTATGTCACCGTAATTACAAGCAGCGCTCGCTGTACGCTGAATTATTTGTACAAAGGGAAAGGACACTATTAAAGGCAGTCAGAGCGTAAATCATGGAGCGGAAAACCCTAATTGCTTCTCCATTAATTACAAGCGATGTTCCCGTTTCCCAGAAAGCCTGGGCGTCGGTCAGTCACAGTGTTGCCGCCCTCTCTGTCCGTCTGTCTCTCAGGTGACGGAGGTGAACCTGAACAACATGCTGTGCCCCGCTGTGTCGGACCCCTTCTACGGGCCCTGGTACCGGGTGTGGGCCACGGGCCACCAGACCCTGCTGACCCTGATACACGGCAAGCTGCTGACCGTGCTCTTCCACTGCCCCGGCCCCACGTACCGATGCCTTCTGGCCTCCGCTGGGCTGCGCAGCAAGAAGATAGACTGAGCAGCCTTCCGGAAAGTTCTCTCTGGCTTGGCACTTTCGATGATGTCACTGGGACTTGCTGTTGTTGTTGTTTTTTTTTTTGTTTTGTTTAATTGTTATTCGTTTCCAGGTCAGTTCGAGTAAACGTGTGACTCTGCAGGGGAAGTTGCCATGTTCCAAGTGTACAGAGGTTTGGGTGTTCAGCATGAGCTGCGTTCGTTAGTTTGTTTTTAAAGAGGAAGGAAAAAAAAAAAAACGGGTATGGAAAAACGCAGGCGATGACTCAGTTTTCTCAGGAAGCCTCCTTTTAAATACATTTACCTGACAATGGAAAGGGCCCGCTGAGACCAAGCAGTTTACTGTTAGCGGTCCGCGCACACACATTGTGCCCAAATGCAACAGCTGCTTTTGCAGTCGACATGAAGTCCTGTTGTGCGTCATGTGATCGAGTGAAATTGCTTTTATATTTTTAAGTGTACTGTTATGACATTTTTTTAAGTGGAGGGGGGCTGTGGATTTTTCTCCCTGCTGGTATGGCTGACTGGGCTTTTCTTAAGTGCCCCGGTGACCTCTGACCTCCGCCAGTGTCAGCAGGACACCCACTCGGGCTCAAAGTGTTCCCATTCCATGAGGGAGCAGAGTGACTCTGCTGGACCGTGACCTTAAGTCTCTGAAACCGGAGACGGACTGTGAGGGCAAACCTCGCAGATGGAGAAAGACGGCGGTGGGAATGTCAACCCCGCTGCGCGGACCTCAACAAAGCCAGGACTGTACCGTACTTGCGGTTTAAAAGGGAAAGCCATTTTCTTAGTGGAAGCATGCTATGTGAGAAATATGCAGATGTTTCAACCTTTTGTACTTTTAGTGAGTGAAGCTGTACTGTGCTGTCACAAAAATAAAAAAGTTCCGTTCATTATGTATGTACACTTTACTTTTTCAAGTTAGTACTGAATAGCTTTGTTCTTGTCTGCCACACACAGGCCAACTGCAGTATTACATGCATATAACATCAGTACAGATATGACTGATGATTTTTTTTTAAAACACATGTATTGGGGTTTAATTTAAACTTTTCAAATTAGTGTAAAAATCGGTTTAATATAACTGTTCTTTAAAAAAAAATAAAAAGTTATTGGTGAGAAATAGATTTAAACCAGGAATGCAAAATTGTATAATAAAGTAAAATAAATTTGACAGGCCATAGGCTACAATGGTACTTGTACCAATCTTGTATATGTAATTACCATGCTTAAGGTTAAAACATCAATTTGTCATTTTATTAATCTTCTGATCAATTTACGCATGTACTCTTTTGCGGGATTGCTTGTGGCACAAGCTTTTTCATTTGCAATTCCGTGTCAGTATGGATCAAAATGTATTAATAGCTTAAAATGGGAAAAGTAAAGTTTGAGCCATAACAGTTTTTTGTTGAATTTATTGGATAAATGATTTGAAAGGAAATAACAATAGTGTTTAAAAGTACAATATAATTGCCATTGCTGCTCACATACGAACTGATAACCCATCTTTGAAGAGGACATGGAAGGAATCTCTTTCCCCCCACATTTATTTTTTTTAAATCCAGAGTTATACAGTCGTAAAAATGTCCAGTTTGAGTCCCATCACACTAAAAGCAATTACGTTTTGAAGGAAGGAGGATCTAGTTGAAGAAGAGAGGTCTTGTTCCAGGTAATCTGTCACTACTGACATCTTGATGGGACTGAAAATAAAAATAAAAAGGTGGGCATGCATTGAGGGCGACACCAGGCAGCCCCCCCGCCCATCATGTCACCAGTGCTAGATCGATCAGCCGGTGACACATTCAAAATCACTGATGGGAGTTACTGAACGTAGAAAAACCTCTAAAATAATACAGAAACTAGATCCAAAATATATAACTTTGATATACAAAACCGTATTTTTTTTTCTTATAAAAGTTCTAAAGTTTATTGTAGTTACATCATTTTTTATTATTTTATCACTGTAATTATTATTGTCGTCTTGTATAACTATCAGTGCGATTGTACACCAGCGCAGCTACTGGATCCAGAGTAAAGAAAAGAGAGGATTGTATTAAAGGCTAATAATAAAAATAAAAAAACAAGGATAAACACATTTTCTTATACGAAGTATAAGACCACTGCTGGTTTTTAGGAAAATAAAAAAACTCAAAACATTAAGAAACCCATTAAACGAAAGAGGCACGCTATGGGGCTTCCTTAAAAAAAGAAACAATAAGAAAAAACAAAACGTCAAAACAGCTCAAGTACTGTCTGACCCCATAAGAGTAAGAGTTCTCAAACTGCAATAATGAAAATTCATTAAACAGTTGATTAAAAAAAAAAAAATTAAAAAAGCATTTAAAAAAAAAAAACTGACACAAAGAAACTTCAGGTTGGTCCTGCAGGTTGTGTTTGGAAGGACGAAGGAGGACGGGTTTTAAAGAGCAGCATTTGGACATGGCTTGAGGCATCTTTGGATCGTTCAAACGAAGGTAATCACGCTATTCATTCCAGACAGACCGGTCAGGAGCAAACTCACGACACCGCGTGCTCGGACTAGAATCCAAACAAGAATCCGTCTCGCGCACTGGTCCTCCTGCATTCGATTCGTATTGCATCTGTAAGGAAAAGGCGTGGCCTGAAACTTCCTGTGGGCAGTAGGCTGCACCTCCTCTGGCCGGACCCGCGGTATCGACTACTGACTGACAGCTACTCCCGTGGAAACAAAGCTATCCAAATGTTTCGTGTGAAACATCTGCACAAAATTACGATTCTCGTGCATGATGGAGGCAAGACAACCTAGGGACTGTAACACATACGGGGCATAACTGAGATAAGTGGGGCTGGCTTTACACAGGAAACCAAACCCAAACAGCCATTCCCCCTCCATCAATTGCTAGCATATGTGGAGCGGAGCGTATTTTAGCAGCATCTGGCTCTTTAATATGCCGTATCCACCCAGGCATTAGCACTTTGTTTTGGTTTGCCAGTTCCTACTAAAATATGTGTTTGGGTCCTCAAGACAACTGCAATAATCTTTCCAGTGTAGCTCATAAAACCGTACTGAGGACATAGTGATTTAACAATATGGCTAAAGGGGGGGGGGGGTTGCTGAGCAATGTGAGCCACTTAAAACATCTGCAGACTTTGTACGTCACTGAACGTCAGCCATTACCATTTACTGTGCAAACAGTAACTGTAGAATTGAGAAGGTTTAGAGATAAACTAGAATTTGATGCCCAAAGTTTGAGAGGACCAATAACTTTAGTTCTGAAGAGACAGGGATCTAGAAGGAAATGACAAACAGGAGTCTGCTGACATCATACTTGGCTTCATAGTTTTATGGCTTAAGAAAATCCCTCTCCCTGCTTTAGAAGTTACTATAGGTCTACAGCTCAAACATTTGAGGACTTCATTTGTGTGTGTCTGTGGGGGAGGGGAGGTAAGGGGTGGAGGGCAGTGTTAACAGTCCCACTTGTACAAAGCACAGTAAAATGGGGGAGACCAAAGCCAAATTCAGTGCTCAAAAGAGCTTAACCCAAAGCGCTAACCCAACATCAGTATTCATATTTTTTAACATGACCTAACATACTGGGTGATGGCAACCCAACCCATGCATGGTAATTGCAACACTCAACACTGAAGCCCTGGGGGGAGCCGTGGGCTGTCTGTCAGGGCCCTGGAGTCAGATCTAGAGCTCTGTCTTCGGCCTCAGCGTCTCAAGCCCACACCTACATCACCTATAGCTCCGAAACGCAGGAGGTGCACGGCTGAGCTCATTTAAGCCACGAACGCCCGACTGCCCGCCAAAAACCCCTGGACAGTGAAAGTGATTTCTCAGAAAATGAAGTGCTGAGATTGGCCAGTAAAAGTGAGAACCCATCCATTTCTTTCTTAAACAGGAGAAATTGATCCCAGGATTTGGGGGGGGGGGGGTAAAGACTGCTACTCTCCTGCTCTGATGCTCTCTCTGATGCTCCTGGTCCAGAATGAATGTGCTTTCAACACGAATGTCTGCCTTGCTGCAGACCGCCTGAAAGCTGTGCTGTTATCCGCCAAGCCACGGGCGCGGGGGAGGGGGAGGAGGGGGGTTCGCCGTCCTCGTCCTTCCAAACCTGCAGGACCCGATTTCGATGACACACTGGTTAAGAAACACCTGTAAAACAGATCTGCATATATCAAGGATAAGATATGATTAATGAGTCCGCATGACCAGTCACATGACCTCCGCGACATGAGGTCCGCTGCATTAGCACCATTTTTTTTTTTTTTTTTTAAAGAATGTCAAATTTCTATAATCTCTATTAGTAGAACAAACATGCCAAGGAAACAATAGGACTTGTACACATGTGGATGTGGACACATATGCCATTCATCTCTTGCATATGTGCATACCAGGTACGTACTGTGGTATATGTGTTGAACAATCTGATAAGACATGGTTTTGCAGCAGAAAATACTCGGTTTGTGCTCTATTTTAAGAATGGACCAGGAAACGTTGCCTGCGTGCTCGGGGTATACCTTCACAGAAAGGAGAAAGGAGAAAAGGTTGAGTTTGAGCATGCCTCATTCAAACAGGTAATTTCACCAGAAGTTCTTAACCTACTGCTGTAGAGGTACCTGACACTGCTTCTGCAAGGATATGAAGTCCCACTTTTACTCCTGAAAGCCGAATATAACGGAGAGCTATTAATTACAAGGGCTTGTGTAAAACTATATTGATTAGGTGGGGAAACTCAATATTTAAAATGCACACAGCACAGCTGGACAGATCCAGATTAAATACTGGCTAGACCAGCACTGATCTACAAGAGTCTGAGTCAACCCTTGAAGCCAAGCAGACATGGGTTGGGCTATTAGCTACCGCTGCTTGCTAAGGAACAAGCAAAGAAATGCCGTTAATCTGCAAGAGAGCTGAACCCCCACAAGAGCTTTAGCAGATAGCTTACGAGAATGAAAGACGGCAAGGGCCAGCTGCACCACTTTGTCCCCTCTGTGTGAGTGGGGTTGGGGGGGGGGGGGTATGAGCACCCAGACATTCATTTCCTGGTCCTTTTCATTAAATCATTAAGGCAACACAATTGAAATGGTTTCTTTTTTTTGTTGATATTTTGTAAAAATGCAAGGTTTCTGTGGATGGAATTACAAAAAGCCCTTAAAAAACCAGAAAAGAAACAAGTCATTCGTACAGACAGGGATGGATATTCTGTCGTAGAAAGATAGCGATTTCAATTACTTCTGAACTCAGAATTGAGTGCAAACAGACATGGCTTAAGCGTGGCACAAGAAGAAAAACTTTATTTCATTTTTATGTGATTAAAATGTGTTTGAGCTACACGACCTACTGTTTTCTGGTAACAAGATTAAAAAAGGTCCAAAATTGACCAAATAGTTCAAATTGAAAATCAGTTCATCAACAAATAAAGCAGAGATTTTGGATTCTGCCAAATGGCTGTACGTTCTTATTTTCAGGTGCACCTAAGTCTATCAACATACACACACACACCACCATAAACCATAGCACAGACGGGCTGCATTAGCCAAGAACCAAGAACTGCGTGTTAGAATAACACGCTCCGCAACCAACTAATCTGAACAGATGAAGCGTGAATACAGATTAGTGTGAAAATGACAGAATTTCACAAGACACCTCAACCAAAACTTATTCCAAAACTGAGGCTGAGGCAACAGCCCACCAACATCGTCGCAAAACGAAACGTCTACCGCAAGACGAAAGGAGTAAACAGACAGGCCGGTTTCTAAATCAGGGGCACTCTGAATCGGACAAACATCCACCGGCAACAAGCGTGTTTTCAATAATATGGCTTTTAAGTACATTTAAGCTCGTCCCTGTGCAGAGCGAGTGAAGGAGCAGACCCCTTATCAGGCGGCACAGTGATTGCGTCTTCCGAGAAAGCCATCAGCTGGTAACAGACTGCTCCACGCCCGGGCACTCGGAGACGGAGAGTGCACTGCCTTTTCACGCTTCGCTAGCTCCAAATGTTTCAAAGATGCATAGAACGGCATTTCACACCGACCCAACGACAAGCTTGACCACTATCTAAGATTTCAAGACTACTATTATTGAAATTAGTTCTGTATGACATGGGGGGGGATAAATTGCATAATTGTTTTTTTTTTTTTCCTCTCCCAGACTTGCAGATAATTTTCTCAAAATGTGAAATATTGTTTTTCACATTTTCCATTATTATGGATTATCTTCCAAATAGACCTGACTGCTGGGAGTCGAAACCATACACCACCACGATCCTAACAAGCTACAGCTACACAGGAACTGCCATCATGAGCTCACAACACTACAAAAGACTACATTCCCAGCAGCCCTTCTACAGAGGAAATGAACAGAACTACCTCGTGCCCCGCCTACAGACCTACATACAGAACGTGGTCAAGCTTTGAAAGAATAAACACAAGAAACGGACAGAAACGAGCTAGCTTTCGCACACAGTTAAACTGCAATGCACAAAGGTAAGACCTCTACATAAGACTTACCCGATCTTATATCTAACTTCCCTTCCATCCACAGACTTGATTAACCTGATTGGGATTTTTGAAATAATAATAAAATAAACAATAAATGAAAAATATCTAGTACGTGTTTATTAAAATAAATGGGGAAACCATTATGTGGACCGTATGTGCTGCAAAATCTCAGTAACAACACGAGAAAAAAGGAAAACATCAGCGATGGCATTGCTGCCCGCTGCCATGCCAACCAAGAGAACGCTGGCATGGCAACGGAAGCAATCATCATAAAATGGTACAGTAGTAGATGTAGCTAGACCAGGAAGGGGCAGGCTCTCCTGGGAAGAGGTCGGCAGAGAGGTCCAGTGACTGGTCATGCGGCTCGGTGTCAGGAATAATGGTTGTAGGGTGGGAGAGGGTGCCCGATGCCGTTCTGGTAGTGATGATGCTGGCGATGGGCGATGTAATCCGCGTAGCTCATCGTCACTTTTTCACTGCGATACCTGTCCAGGGAGACAGAGGGGGGAAAACAAGGTCAGCGCCGAGGACTTGGATCAAACAGACACTCGCTGCACAGAGCCACATTCCTGTGGGGCTGCCCAGATGTTCAGAAAACCTACACCGTCTATCAAACCGTAAAAGGTTTCAAACACCAAAACTGTCTGATTTTTTACTGTGAAATGTAGTACCCAGTGTACATTAGCACAGAGAAAGTGGCCGTCATTTTTGTGATAAAGAACAAAGAACAGAAAGGCCCTGTCAGCAACACAAGCGCACTGTGTTCATGCATATTTACACACCAGTGTGTGCTTGTCTGTGTACGTGTGTGTGTGTGTGTGTGTGTGTGTGTGTGTAGGTTTCGTAGGTATGCAAGTATGTGTGTGTGTGTGTGCATGTGTGTAGGTTCTGTAGGTATGCAAGTGTGTGTGTGTGTGTGTGTGTGTGTTTGCGTGTACGTGTGTGTGTGCACCCCAGCACTGCAATTGATGGGGCAGATGAGTTCTCAGAAGCCTGGGTCAGCTGTGCACAGGCTGGATTAGAGCGAAAGAGGCACAGCAGGATCAGCACCATTAGCGGCGTGCCTGCCGTCTGCAGCCCGGAACAGCAGCCGCAGGGTTATTTATTAATGCTCATTTGGCTGTCTGGTACAGATGAAATTTGCATTTGGAAAAGCAAGACCATCTCTTAACCCGTCAATCTCTTCCGCAGGTAGGATATTTCAACAGCCCTCCCAAGCTTTCCGTTTAGACTAAATAAAATCAAACTGATGGCCTCAACACCGGCACTGACTTTCACCGGCAGCCTGTGGCTATTAGAGTGTGTACACAAGAATCTAAATACTGGCATAAACTGATTACTCCCAGTAATCGGGATACTGGTGTACATTAGGTTAGGTAGTAGATTTACCCGTTCACCCATATAAGTCAACTGGACCTATATGGAAAAAGTTTGTGTCCGTTCACAAATGACGTGACCGTTCCGGGTAGATTAAGCAAAGCAGGATGTTTACCCTCTGAGAAAACGCATGATAAATATTTAACTTTACATTCATTTGTCTTTGAAACAGCCAGATATTTCGCCAAATAATAGTTTTGGCAGAGATGTAAATCCTGCCAACACAACACTGTTGAAGAGTGATAGTTTTAAGTCGTGGTATGGTTTAGCCAATATAACTCCGTTATATGACCCCCAAATAGCTAGCATTTGATAAACAACTGAAGCATAGTTCAACAGCTAAAATTCAATACTTGTATGCAGAGCTGTTTTTGGTAAAATGCAACTAAAATAATTATTTTGGCCAAGTTAAATATCCAGCTATATCAGCCACTGACCTGGGGCACTAGCCAGCTTGCGACATTGAATAAAATCATAACTTAAAACTTGAGGTTTTGTTTATCAGGGAGAAGTATTGCATAGCACACAAGCAATTTATGAGGCAATGATGCCAATTTTGTAATTCCGTTCTTACAATAGACAAAACCATACTAAGCAAGGACAGTGACACAATGCACAAAATCAGATAATGCAGCTCCAGTATCTCCTATCCACAATGTCTCATATTCATACAATAATTGTTAAGAGGGCGAACTCAAGTGTTTATTAAAGAAACTGTGACAGAAACAAAACTGTGTTGTGTTGGTAGGATTGAAATCTCTGCCAAAACTTTTAGCTGCAAAATGTCAGGGTATTTTAAAGATGAACTAATGGAACATTAACATTTATGGCACTAAGAAAGGATCTTGCTAGCGAGAATAATTTTAAATAGTTATTATTTAGCATTCCTAAGTTTAGTCTTGAAATTTGGCCAGAACATTTTCTCAAAAGCCAGGATGGTGGTGGCACCATGTATTATATAAATGACATGTTTATCTTCAGAACACACACACACAAAGCTAAAACTCTGGCTTTTGTTGCTTGTTTTAATTTTAGTCTTGTTCTTATGTGATAGGGAAAAATGTGGCACACAAATCCAGGAAATGTTCTGCTTTCAGGCAAAAAACAGGATCATTGTTGACAAGTACAAGGCATCTAATTTTGTAGAACACATTTTTAGAAAAAAATATACTAGTGGCAGGATAAGGCCACGTGGGAACTGGAGTCTGTCTACCCACTCACTGATTTTCTTGGACTTTAAGGTGACAGGCACCAGACTTTGCTGAGGGGGAGCAGACAGCGCATTATTAATTAGCTCTCTGTCAGCCCCGAGCAGAACCGGCCTGACCAGACTGATTGGGGGGGGCTAAACAGTTCACCTACCTGCCTGCCTGCACACTCAGCAGCACTGAGAGAGACTGGCATCAGCGTGACTGAATACTACAGCACTAATCAGCCACAGCGGCTGACTCTCGCCCAGCTCCCAGAGCGAGTGGGCGGCAGTGTAGCATAATGGTTAGGGAACTGTTCTTGAAACTCTACATTTTAGGTTTACGTTTACTTTATTTATTTATATTAAAGTAGCTTACAAAGTTGCTCAGGATAAAAGTGTCAGCTAAATGCCAAAAATGAGGTTGACTAAAAAAAGAGTGGCTGGTGTCTTATCCCCCTCGAGGGACATATTTTTTGAAGCAGCATACATGCACAGTTTATATAAGTATAAAGTGAAATAAAAAAGAAGGGGGCTGGGGAGTGAATAATGCAATGCAAGGGATATGGTGTGGTTTCTTTTCCGGAGTATGCAGTTCCAGACTTATATCCAACTGAAACAACACTAATCCAGTAGCCAACGGCATGTGGCCGTTAAAACAAATACAGCAAACCCCACAGGTAACTGTGCTACCAGATGGGTTTTTTATGGAAGGTGCCAAGGCCGTTATTTATTTATTTATTTTTTTTGCGCATTGTGCAAAGAAATGGCACAACAATTATGAAGATATTCTTTAAAAATTTGCCAACAGTCAAAAAATGTCTATAATATTTTAATGGATGAGAAGTCAAAAGACTGCACATAGATTTGTAATGCATTTATGTTTTTCATTTCATTTTGAGCTGCCACCCAACAGCTTTGTGAAATTTTCCTCTCCACCCTTAAGAAAGAGCACAAAAGGACAGTCAGAAGCTGAATGAAAAAGTAAATGCGTCCAGTTTGAATGCAAAAGATGGAAATCTGAAAATTTTCAGAATCTACTTTTATCAGGAGAAGAGTGCCAATGCGATTAAAGAACCTAAGACGCACTGTCCTACGAGTATTTTTTTCTTTTGTATATTTTTTTAGAAAAGCATCCATTCCTCACATCGTAGTATCCTGATGCTTTTACGGAGAGCAGCCCAAACAGCCTCCGTGAATACGTGTCTGTGCAAAAGGTCTTCTCACTTACCTGGTCAACTTAATGGTCTTCCTGAAGTCATTTGAGATGGGAGCTTTGTAGCCTCCCTTTCGTAGTAAGGAATCTATGGTCTGAATATGGTCCCATCCTGCAGAAGAAAGATCAGCCCCGTTCAGCACAGCCTCACTGATCCCTCCAGGGCTGCAGCACCTCCTGCAGTGCGGCTGATGACAGCCGACTCTACGTTTCTGAAGGTCCACGCTCTGAGCCCACCTTCACCCGCCCCGCCCGCATCTCCCCCGCAATCTCTCCCGCTGCTAATCGCCAGCGCCGGCTACGTCTGCCTGCATGCGCCTGGCTCCTGCGCCTGGCTCCTGCGCCCGCCGTGGAAACGGGGGCCTGAGAACAATAGCTCTGCTTCCCTGCTGGGTGGCATTCACAATACCAAAAATGTTTTCAATGCCTTCTCCTTTTTGGCTGATTGACAGCATTCTTCTGCTTGAGAATCATCTTCTATTTGCAGCATGTCTTTCTACAATTGTATTTCAGCACTTCTCATTACCAGTTACACTCGAATGAAAACAAACCAAGACAACAAGGCCATACTGAAAATGCATATAAGAGAATACATAATATTTTACATTACTTTTTTTTTTTAACATAAACAGATCGTGTAGCCAGTCAGATGCAGGGTGGTTGGTTATGTGGCTTTATGTATAGAGTCGGCTTTTATAGGGATTTTTACCAGGTACTGGGGTTAACAACCTTACCTTATGAAAAGTGCCAGGGGATCTTTAACGAGCACAGTGAGTCAGGACCAGTTTTACCACCTTATCTGAAGAATGACACCTATAAGTGGGGCGATGTTTTCCCAAGAGTCTCTCATTTGAGCACTAAATCAGCACAAGCCTTCCTATCCTCATCAGTTTTACATGAGAAGGTGACAGGGTGCTACGGCTGCTAGATATGAAAGTGAATTTTTGATTGGAGTCAGAGATAAATACTCACCTTGCTCCTTGGCAACTTCTGGAAGGTAGGTGGCTGTGCGCTTAGAGCCTTTTTCATTGAAAAATTCTATCCTAATGCCATGCACACCCACCTGAAAGAGGCAGACATAACATTTAGCCAAACCGAAACCACCATACACTGCTGAGAAACTGCACCTGTAAGCACCGTTCTCTGAAGTGACTATCAACTAATATTTAACTTCGTTTATTCAGCACTTTCTTGCGGTTGAGCAAAGCCCTAGGATTTTACAAGCATTTTAAGACGGAGTTAAGACAATATTATAAATACTACAAGTATTTATGATATTTTTTCTCATACTGAAAAGGGGGACTATCCACCATTTTGGATTTTTTAAAAATGAATGCCTCAACTTCTCCGAGACCATTTATTGTAACAGCAGATAGATAATTTGTTCTCTGGACACTCCAATTTAAAACACAAAAAGAAAGTTAAAACCTACGAATGCCACCAAGCAATTTACAGTATTTACAAATAAAATTAAGTGTAACATGATGGCCACTGTGTCTCTCTGTCTGCATACGCTATCTAACATATCCAAAGCCTTCCCCAGGTTTTATGGTGGTATGTTAAACAACAGAGCAAGCACAAGCCTTTCTCTCTACGCAAAAGCAAACTGCAAACTGCGTTAAACAATGAATCCATCACTGTGAAATAGTACACTCCATACACACAGACCACTGGGAATAACATCGTAAATATAATGACAGGGAAATAGGAACCTGGAATTAAATATAAACATTTCTAGAGACAAATTAGGGGAGGTAACACACAGTGCACAGAGCTGGACACGTCTATGTCAACCTCTTAATTTACAGGAACCCTGGGTCCTTTGTGGGCTTGTCTGAAAAGTTCATCACCTTTGTCCACGACAAAATCAGCACTTGCTGTCTCATACAATATTACTGAGGGGAAAAAGCAGCCATCGTCGACATCACAAATGGGCTCATTTGCCTCAGAAAGCAACGGCTGCCTGCAGATAAACCGCGTGCGCAGAAGCCGACCTGTGAGGATTTTCCAACCAGGCCACGTTTCCCGTCGCTGCCAGAAAAACAGCAGCCGTAACGCACACGGGCTCCTCGTGCCATTCTTCAGCGGTGACTCAGCATTTCTGCAGCACGGAGCCTGAAATTCCTGCTGCTCACACAAGCCTATCGTCCCCGGCAAATCGACCGTGCCCGGCCAGCACAGCACCACGTACAATGTCAACCTAATGTCAGGACTGTGTTGAACACAAACAGTACTGTCCGGGACATAAATACTAGTATACTCTGTTTATACAATAACGTTTTTTTTTTTGTTGTTTTTTTTTTAACGCGAATGGGGAAAAAACGTATTTTACAGCGAGAACATAAAACAGTGTGATTCCTCTCCCACACATTGTAAAGAAGAATATACTCGTTAGCCTAAAAGCATTAAAGCTAATTCACTAGGGGACTGGCTATATGGAGCAGCAAATTAGACGTCGGTAGGAAAGAGCGATGCAGGAGAAACTAACATTAGGCTGGTAAGAGGTAGGCTATACAGGAGCAGAAAGTCAGCAGCAGCCAGAATTCTTACGGTACTTGTAAAGATGTGAAAATGTGGCTAACGTATGAATTTGGAAGACATGCGTAATTAAGTAATATGTCGTTTGCTTTAGAATCTACGTCATCCATATTCAACATTATTTACTATGAAAATAATATTCTGCTGGTGGAAATTATGGCGGCAAGGAGTTCTGGAAATGAATGCATTTCATCCTCACTCCGATACAATGTGCAATACAAGATAGTACTAAGCCTACACAGTACAATGTAGAACTAAAACAGCAAACCCTTATCATCTGCAGGGGACACATTCCAAAAATTCTCTCAAATCCCCAAGAATTCATACTGTAATACATTTTTCACAATTTCTTAAAAAATCTTTAAAAAAGGAAACACTTCAATCCACAGGTTTAATTCATTCTCTATTTTCCATCTGCTTTTTTTTACAGCAACAACTACACTAATAAATTATGAATGTTAAGCATGGTTAATAATGAATTTGCCTGTGAGATTACTGAACTATGACTTTTCAGATTCTGTTAACCGTTTTAAGATAAGGGGAAACACGCACAGCCATTTGTCAGCCTTGTTTAATCAGATTCTGTTGAAAAACTTTGTACAGCTGTAATTAATAAGCCCGCACTTCACATCACACACAGACAGCAGATCCAGAGAAGACCATTCCCAGATAAGAAGCAGGGATTTATGCTAATCTTTTTATACTTGAAATGGAATTATGAAGATGCAAAAATTCAATTGCTAGCCTTTTTTAATAGCAGCCTTCATATAGCCTACTCATCTTATGGAATCTATATTCAATACAGATTCCATAAAATGGGGCAATGTTCACAAGTATGCTTTTCTTGGAAAATAAAATGCATACAATGCATCATTCATAGCACAGCAACTTATCAATTCAAATTCAAATGTATTACATCTGAATCCCCAAATTTCCTGCACCTCGATAAAGATTGAAAACATCAGTATTTCCTTCTAATGAAACCCAGGCCCTGATACTGTTACATGAGAAGTAAAGTGAAATCTAACCAAGTACCAAAATGTACATCTAACATAGCCTGATAACAAAAATACTTCTGTCCAATTCCCAGCCAGAGCGCTACCTCTTTAAAGCCAGAATAGCTCCAGGAATAGAAGCTGTGTGATTTTAGGAGCTAAACTCAGTACTGCAATTTCACAACTTACAGCCAAACTAATGCGAAACGCTGAAGTGCACCTAGAGATGGAAATATAGTACTGTGCTGCAATCCATAAGTCAAATGCAATAATACATTTCCTTGCTATAAGTGCAATCTGGTGGAATTTACATTCCATATATTCTCACAAACAAATCTAGCATTTGCACTATAACCAGTAATAATATAAACACAATGCTGGTTTTCCCTCCAATGGACACAGAGCTCTACTTTACGCATCAGCTGGATGGTTTTGTCATTTCCCTGTAGCACAGAATAATGCAGCAGCAGCAGATCCAAATAACTAAAATATGGTTTGTTAAACGTGCTAACAGCCAATCAATCAGTTAGCTTACAATAAACCACATGTACCAGTGTTCCGTGCGTTTCTCAGGAAAACAGGTTAGACTCCAGATGCTTTCGAGAAGGTAATTTAAAGTTTATGAGATTGGTTCCAAGAAAAAAAAAAAGGATCCAGCGCTGATCAGTATCACGTTTGCAGCGACGTCTCCTTCCGACTTCCTGTTGTGCCCAGTGCTGATCTACCCCATACTTGCCATACTGCTCAATGGCTTGAGATTTGTCTGGCTTCCTGTAATATCTCAGCATTCATCTTTACACACTTAACATTTGTCTACATTATTTTCATGCAAACAACCAGAAAGCTGCTTTGTAAGTACCTATTAAGACAATGTGCATCTAAACGCACTATTGGTTGTGGGTGAATCGGAGTGACTGGGCACTTTATCAACTGCTAATGAGAAGCACACTGAAAAATTTATGTAGTTTAAGATTAAATAAATTCCAACCCAGAAAGCAATATATATATCCATTGACCTCATACATTCAGCTACAGCCTGTTTAATTTCATGGTATGCCAGGAGAGTAAAGAGAGCCCCACAAAATAAAAATAACAAAATGCCTTGTACATTTTATTATTTATAAAATAAATTATGCCAAAATCCATTTCCTACCCTGGCTGATGGTCATTAATATGCTGAACACCAATATCTGAATTTCAAATGGAATGTAATAACTGCCCTAATTTTAAACAGCCACATTTAAACATATAATTTGATAAATTTTCCAATATTTTCTCACTTCCACATCAATAATTATTGCTTGGAAAATGTGAGCTCTCACCTCCCCAATTTCATTTCCCTCAAAACGTTTAAATTTGCTCATAAAGCAATGTTACCTAAATGGAAAGATGACTGACACAGACCTAGAGTGCACTCTTACTCAGTATTGATTAGTATTGATATCAATTGCTACAAGACTTCATGATCTGCCTTTTCACCCTCGTGATAATGACAGTAACAAGCTTAATCTTCACCTCATCTTTAAAAAGTAATCATGCTTAATAATCACTTGTTCAAAATGCCTTCATGCCTTCCCTCTTTAAAGTATTATGCACGGTGAAACTTCACAGATTACTCATGCTACATTTCCCATATTTCATTAGTTTTTCATTACAACCCACTGAATAAAGTAAAAAATCGAGGCAGTCTAGTGCATTTTAGGATAATGTGACATAACACACAAACCAGAAATTCCTAAGAACTAAGAAAATTCCACAGAACTAGCTGCTGGCAAACTGATTCCGATTCCCATATTAATTTTACAGTTCATCAGAAAAAGTTACATGGCTCCCCTGACATTGAGAAAGAAGACTGCACACCCTCTTCGCTTCTTAGTTAGCAGACCACTGCCTTCCAGGTTTCCACAAAACCCTGAAGAAGGCTTGTAGTGCAGAAACTTTAGCTACGCTCTGCTAAATAACCAGGCAGTACAGAGCGTGTGCAATCTCCTTTCCAAATGTTCTCTCTTTATTGACTTGCACCTCCTCGATAGTTGGGCGTGTGTCCTCTCATTCAAAGTAGAACTGCCCTGATAAAAAAAATGGTGTGGCCACTTGTCTTCTTTCGCTGGGCTGAAACGGCCTTTTTTTTCCGTTAGCTACGCCACACCCCTCCGATGGCCTCTTACCTCCCAGTCTAGGTAATCACCAACATCCTCGAAGTTGGTGAGCAGAGACACAGAGCAGAACAGCCTGGGCAGCTCATCTCTGGTCATGGGGGGAAAGCGGCTGTCTTTAAGAGCACTGCAGACACAGGGAGACAAAACAGCCATTTTTTAGACCCGCAACACAAACACAGGTCCCCCCCGTGAGGAAACCCACGTCAGCCCTGCGTACAGACCGAACACCCGCGGCACCACACTGCTTCAGACGACTGTCGGCTGATCGGAATTAGATCACGGTGAAATTCAAAATGGCTCCCCGTTCCGTGAGGCAAAATAAGGCCAAATGCCTTACGTCGTATGAGGGCATTTTGCGGAAAACTAGCTCTTTATTCACAAAAGGCAAAGATAAAATACGTTGTTTATGTAAATGAAGACACACAGCAGTGAACTCTGCACTCATTTGCATACATTTTTGAGGGGAGCACGGATGGGAATCGGATCGACTGTTCTCTTCTTGGTTACTAATTTTGTGTTACTGCCATCCTAATCTGGGAGATAAAAATGTATGACAACAGTGTTCCATTTTAATATTTTGTGACATTATCAGTGAGACATGAGAAATGAAATCAAACTTGATGGCACCTGGACGGATGGACTGCGCCACACTGAATGAGCGCTAACCAAGTGACGCTGAAACTGCACAGTATGCAGACGCTGTTACTGTTTGCCAGCAGACTGCCAAAACACATAATCACCAACTGATGCTGTGGAATGGCCAAAGGCAGCGGTGCCCTTGCTACATGAACATATGCTATATTTAAGTGAGCGCCGGCAGAGTCTATACCTGAGCCACATGAACATATGTAACAGTAAAGTAATCACAAGCAGTGTTTATATCCGTGCTACATAAACATATGTTACAGTACAGCACAGGCGGTACTATACCCGTGCTACATAAACATATGCTATAGCAAAGTAAGCACAAGCAGTGTTTATACCTGAGCCACATGAACATATGTAACAGTAAAGTAAGCACAGGCAGTGTTTTTACCCGTGCTACATAAACATATGCTATAGCAAAGTAAGCACAAGCAGTGTTTATACCTGAGCCACATGAACATATGTAACAGTAAAGTAAGCACAGGCAGTGTTTTTACCCGTGCTACATAAACATATACTATAGCAAAGTAAGCACAAGCAGTGTTTATACCCGTGCTACATAAACATATGCTATAGCAAAGTAAGCACAAGCAGTGTTTATACCCGTGCTACATAAACATATGCTATAGCAAAGTAAGCACAAGCAGTGTTTATACCCGTGCTGCATAAACATATGCTAAAGTAAATCCAAGCAGTGTCGATATCTGAGCCACATGAACATATGTTACAGCAAAGTAAGCACAGGCAGTGTCTACACCCAAGCTTAATGAACATATTTTATAGTAAATTTAGCACAAGCAGTTGTTTTTTTGTCTTTGCTGCACCTCAAGAGGCACATTGTCTTCGCACTAATGAAGCACAAAATAGGCTTCATTTTGTAAGGAGCCTGAACAGGAATTAAAACATGGCCACCACAGGGGTTCTAGGTAAGATTTGTCATGTTCCTAAAGCTACAAATCCTCCTTGATACTTATTCTCCTGGTGAGAAACATTTGTTGCTTGCATCTTAAATTGCACATTATTTGTTAAAAAAAGGTCCCTCATCGACTGCCCTATAGTTTCAAAAGCAATGCTAGAGAAGACCCTAACTTAATTTTTTTGTTTTCCCAGACATTTAAGCCATTCTGTTTTCCAAACAAACACAAACAGCAGTAAGGACCACATCGCAATATTTTACCATTATAAGCAATAGGAACGACTAATGCTAGCTACTTCCGTGCACCCAGTGCCCACAGCACTGCCCACACAGATCCTCGAGTACAATTTTCGAGCAGCCTCTCGAATGAAATAAAAGGCGGCTTTCTCTCACAGCTGCTGCTCAACTCCCGCTCGCGAGCCTGTCTCCGGGTCCCTGGCGACAGCCTGCAGAGGCTGCCGGCTATTTTTACACTTCTGCACGTTCACGCGAAGTCCCTCCGCCTTCCAGATGTAGCGTGATCTCACCTGACACGTACAGCGAATTCGAGAATGCGCCGCAGTGTCCATTTTTGGCCCAGCGCGGTTCAAGTGATGCCTAATGGAAAGAGCTGGGGTATTCACAAGTGAGCATGAATGGAGAAGCTGCTCTGTATCTGAAGTTGAGTGTATGGCAGCAGCAGGCTCTATAAGAGGGAAACAGATTTTCCCAATGTCGTCCCGTTATAGCCATTCCCCATGATTTAGGAATCCATGTTGCACTGACATGACCCACTCATCTGCATATCCTCTTCTGTGCTGTTTACACTACAAACACCTATAAAGTTCACCAACTTGAGAGAACGCTGTTAGTGTAAACTTTATGTGTTGTAATTTTCTCTTCTTTTACATAAATCAATGTTCAACGTGCAAATCCCAGAAACATCATCTTGATAGCACATAAACATTGTTTCAGTTCTCAGTCTGCATTTTTTTCAAGTGAAATGCATATTGCTGAATGAAATAAAGCTAATTTGATTCATTTTGTGTGCATCTTTTTTATTATTACATTGTTGGATACTTAGTGAGAATCGCATTGGTATTAAATAACCTCCCTACTCTCTTCGGCTCTCATTGAAAAACACATAAAACCGAATTTGCAGTGGTTTTCTCTACACCACGAGTCAAACCCAGGGCCTGCAGACCAGATCCAGCCCCACACAAATTTTGACCCGGCCCACATATCACTCCAGACAATCAATTTAAGCTGGCCTGTGAAATAGTGTGGCTGTTTACACCCTGGCAGTATTCATTTGCAATGCAGAGCACACTGCGTGCTGCCCCCCACCTCCACCCCCCCGCCCTCCCCCCCCCCCCCCAAAAAAAGAAAAACTAATAATAATAATTATATTGTTGTGTGCATCAACTCATCAAATCACTTCCGAAAGAATGATGTGGAAAATACCACACAAGAACTAGACTTCACTTCCAGACAACCTGTAATTACACCAGCAACTGGAATTGTACACTTTCAGTTTTATTTTATTATTAATCATTATTTTTTCTCTCCCATTTTTCATTTTGGAGCATACACTACCCACATAGCATATTTCACATTTTCTTCTCAACCAGTTTAATTTAGGCGATGGCACATTTGCTTGCTGATCTTTTGGGTGGGGTTCGCCACTGGCATGCGTTCAGTTCTGAACACCTTACAACTCCTTCTGATTTGGTTTACTCTCCACAGTAGTACACTGTGAGTGATTATGGATCTTTCTGTTAAGGAATGGGACACATTTAGCTCCTCTGCATAACAGATTGACATCTTTTTGTCTAGGGAGGAGGAGGAGGGGGCATCTTCATGCCTTCTCAAATAACATCTATGGACAAGAACTGACATCAGATCTAAAAATTTCTGATGGCAACGTTTTGTTTGCCGCTCGCAGTTCATACCCCAGCACTCTTCAAAAGCTTGTATACTCTAGCTTTAAAACGTAGTTTTGTAAACATACAGCACAAGGCTCTTAGCTCTTTTTTGAGATGTGCTTTCGGTTTGAAACATTCCAGCGCGGCCCGTTTCCTGATTCATCTGGCGTACGGCCCCGGGCCCCCGGGCCAGTCTTGCATGACGTGCGGAATGTTGGTGGCATCCGTGCTGCACTGGGAAATCACCTGCTGCTGTGTGAGGAGGAGCTGCACTTTCAGAGCACAGTGGAGCACGGTGCGGCCAGGACGTCCGAAGCGGGACGTACGTTTCCGTCAGGGTGACCCACCGCGCCCCCGCCTCCCCATACGGGACCCCCGTTTCTGACGCCCTTGCAGCCAGCTGGCCTCTACCACCACGGAGGACACGAGCACTGGGGACAGCGTCACGCAGGGAGGGGCGGAGCCAGTTAGCGGGGGAGAGGACCGAGGGTCGTGTTTTCTTTTCCAGTCTAAAGGAACATCCTCTGGCGGAGGCAGACGTAGGTAATCCATTTCAGAAATGTAACCGGGCGTAAAAACGGGCCCCTGCATCTGCCGGTGGGAGAGGCGGCCGCGACGGTCGACGGAACCGCAGATGAAACGGCGGCGTCGCGGTCGCCGCGGTTCTATTCCCTCCCCTCCCGTTTGCCATGTGTCGCGGCACAGACATCCGCCGCTCTCCCAGAATTCCAGTCACAAGTTCCGTACTCATCTCCTCGGCCATCTGGCCCACGGCCTGGACTCTCAGTCATCTCTCCAGCACCGGCAGCAGCAGGCTCGTAATCTTACAACCGAGCCATCGGAGTCAGCGGCACGTTCACAATTTATCATTCACAGTAACAGGTGCGTACCAGCCCCCCTCAATTACCGGGCCATTATGAAAAAACATGCTAGGTGTTTAGCAAAATAACAACAGCACGCAAACAATCTAGAATGTTACAGCAAACTCAGAGATATCAAATGGAAAACAAGCCATTCGTGTACGGAATGGATCAGCATTCTGGAACGCAATGTTTCAAATAAATGTTGGCAGTTGGACAAAATAAACACTTAGTCAATTTGGCAGCAGTCAACTCTACTGGAGTGATATCTTAAAGTGTGCAAACATCAAATTGAAACAGAACCTGATGTATTCATCCTGATCTAGTAAGCACTAATGTATGGACAGGTTGATCTGACAAGTAGCCTAACACCGCCTAGATCCAGGCTGGATTCAATTTATGGCTTTCTCTACACTTACCAAGGAGCCATACAGACCTCCTTGCATCAATATAAATACGTACAACTTACATTAAACATGTGTGTTTTACCCATGTAATTTAAAAGACTTTAACTACTTAATGGTTACGGTCCCATATCACATTCGAATTGAATTTAACATTAATAACAATAAGCCTTCATACACTGAACTTGAGCAGTGGTGCCATTTTGTACGTAAGATCCAGGCCATTGAACAACCAGTACTCAGAAGAAAATGATGTAGATCCAGGCTTGGTCCTGTAATCAGTACTGTTCACAAAATAATGAAAGCTCACTGTAAGCCTGTTGGCCATGAACAAGTCCTTTCTGATTAAGGTACTTTCCACAAGCTCTACTTAGTCAGTTAGTCACAAGACAGAATAACCCGAGATGCAGTCAAGAGATGACACGCCTTAAAATTCCCTGTGTGGTGCAAATTTGCCTAACTGACTTGCCTGAAACAGAAGTTCCTCCTTGCAACTTACTTGAAGAAATAAGTATGCCTATCCAGCCTCTACGTCTTTGTTAAATCAAAGTGTCTGAAAAGACACAATAAAACGCATGATCACACACACGGTGCCTGTCATTTTTCAGCAGGGATCTCAGAATTCCAATTACACACAGTGTTCACATGCACTGTTGCTTGTCAAGCTTACACACAGTGGGGAAGGCAGTGTGGAGAACATGCCCTCCCTGTCAGTATGCTACTGGCCAGGGCTACTCATGAAGATGCACTCAAGTAATTCACCTGTACGTCATGTGTGATTCTGCCTTCTGACTGTTAATGGCTATGGAAAATATCTTTATAGAACTCCAGCTGAACCACAGAAGCCTTACGGACAAGAAAGACTCGATATCCCTCAGAGTTATTAGATGGCAAACATCTGATCATACTGCTTCATCTCCATTATGTCCCATTATCTTAATTCATCTCCTGATGAATTAAGAGTGACTTAATGAAGAATAAAATGTGCATAAATTATTGAATGACTTAGCAAGGAATCTAAATGTACTAAATGTACTGTAGTAAATTTAAACATGCATGTACATAAACATGCATGTAATGTAGTAAAAATCAATATCATGATAATGCCAGTAAATAAATGAACAGCCAAAGGAAGAACTCAATCCTGACATATTTGTTCAATGTAGAAAAGTTAAGTTTAAAAAAAATGGTCTGGTCTAATACTGCTTTCTTTAAATTTCTATCCTTAATATTATAACAAAGATTAAAAGCCAACCATTGCAGCGAAATGTCAGACTGCACATTAGCATGTCGTGAGCAGAGATAACCTACAGGATATAACCTTGGAAAACTTTAAATGCCTTGAAAAAGAAAGTTAAAACTCAAAGGCAATTAGATAAGATGAATGCTTACAAATTTATCTGAGAAGAATCAAAGTTCAGTCCTTTACTGACAAAGTCCAAAATTAATTGCTTAATTGGCTGTGCTTCAAGTAAGCAATTCAAATTTACTGATATCACAGTGAACACTGTCAACTGTGCGAATTTGAAAAATCCGTGTTTTAAAAGTTTCAGTTTAAGAAGTGTTGCGACAAATTTGCAAAAGTATTTGTTTTTGAGTCGCATACTTTAAGGAAAACGCCGTGTGTTTCAGGCAGCTGAACACACAGTTGCACAGCGAGGGTGAAGTCAGGCAGAGGATGTCCACTGTGCCCGCTGGTTTTTGTTACGGCCAATCGCGTGATGAATTAAGATCGTTGAAAACATGTGCTTAAACTCTTGCATAATTTTTTTCCATAAACTTACTTGAACACAATGCAGGTTTCAACAATAACAAGCCCACAGATTTTAGCTGTCAATCTATTTTACCGAGTTTGAAAACCCTTGGAGCAAGGCACTTTTCATAAATTTTCATAAAATTGTTAAATTTATGTTCTGTACATGCGATGTTTCAATATATCACAAGTTATTATGTTGACATAAGCATCCAGTGCTTTGCACAATTGAGCTGGCTATAATAGTAGGATTGTCTTTCAGTGGCACATCTGAGCCAAGAAAGACATTCTTATAATGGAAAAACATTTAGTTACCAGATCTGACAGATTTCATTAATGCGCAGCCAGATTTTTAACAAACCTATGCGTAGCTTTTTTTGCCCACACCCACTGGAGAACTGTCTCAGCACTGAAGTTGATCTTGTACAGGGATCAGAATGCCTTTAAGGCTGCCCAATTTTGAAGCAGAAAGTGTTACCGCCAAGCACCTGAACACTTATGCCCAAGCACCTGAACACTGCTGCCCCAGTACCTGAACACTTCTCCCCAAGTACCTGAACACTGCCGCCCAAGCACCTTAACACTGCTGCCCTATCATCTGCACAATGCTTCCCAAGCACAGACCTGAACACTGCTTCCCAAGTGCCTGAATACTGCTGCCGTAGCACCTGAACACTGCTTCCCAAGCACACCCCTGAACACCATGGCCTGGGTATACAGAGCAAAAGCAATACAAAAGGAAACCAGCACAGCTGACGAAAAGAAACATGAGCTCACCTGGTAATGGTGTATTCCCTGAGTCCTGAATGGAGGTTCATGGCTGAAAATGTACCTATACACCCCCTTAGCCGCTTGTCACGTCCTATCTTCCACGTGACGAACAGCGGGCTGCAGAAAGAGACAGAGGAAACACAGGTAAGTCAGAGTCTCAGAGACCTTACTGAACCACACAGCAAATGATGCATGCAGCTGTCGCTGAACATATTTACTCACTGCGTTTACATGGAGTCTGCTGCACGCGATGAATACAACTGTACTTTTCTGTCCGGGTGCGTGCCCCGCTAACATGTTTTTCTCAGGTCATAGGGAATAAAGCAATATTTCAGTACTTAAATTTTCACATGTACGATGTGGACATTTTTGTGCGAAACATACAATTACATCAGTTCCTTAGATGTGAATTTCTGGAACCAAATTTTTCAGGCAAAAGGGATGCTTGCAATGGAGTTTTTTTATTTATTTATTTTTTTCTTTAAACAAAAGCACTGTCAGCACACCAATAAACCCCTGGGGATGTGAAAAAATCCCATTTCTTGAGGCAGAGAGCGGACATCCACATCCAGATAAGCGGTCTGATTAATGTGAAAGCCACAGGCTCACCCTACATTCATTACTGCAATCGGCTAATGTGCGCTTGCAATTTAACTGACACCGGAGGAACAAATACAGCATTTGCTGTATTACAAACCGTTGCTAATTGTAAAGTGAGTTTATCACAAGATGGATGTTATTGTAAGTAACTACTGTGCCAATTAAAATTACTTAATGTAAACCCAGCTCTGCAAAAAAAATAAAAAATTTAAGAGATGGCTATACATTCAATTTAATATGAAAAAAAGTAACAATATCAACCAATCCACGTAAAGTTTTCTTGAATCTAGATAGCTGAGAGACTTCACTCTGCTGCTCGAAAGTTGCCATCTCTCACAATGTACAGCAGGAATTACGAGCTATGAAGTAACGCAATTCGTGGTGCACACTACGGAATGACACTGACAACCTGAAATAAATTTCCGCAATGCAGACAACTGTCCGTCTCAGAAGAGAAATTGCGCTGAACATTGAGTCCTGCAGATTTAACGTTAATGAAGATTAAACTCAATTGAATCGAGACAACTTGCTCCACAGGAGCAATAGGAACATCTTTAAGTCGCAGTCAGTCCTTTCCATCACTGCTTAAGTGCTCTGCATTTGGTTAATATCAGGCCTAGCGAGGCAAGTACCTCGTAGCTCTGGTAAATGTGAAAAAGATTATGCACATAACGCACTCGCCATCACATGGCGCTACATTTTTGTCATGTGGTTTGTCAACATTTTCTTATACACCATAAAAAACGTACTTGGGTCAAGCTGTCAACGGATAGGGGGGCCCAAGCATCATGAGGCAATGCATTCCACATTGTGAGATCTACAGCCAGACCAGTGCCTAAGACTCCGCGAGAAATAACTTATTTCATAGCTGCGGCCTCGTTTGACACGACCGCTCCAATGTTTGCATGTCCAGCATGCTGTTCAAATTTGACCAGATGTTGGCTGGGTTCACACTGACCTCCAAAGAACGCAAGGACCTCAGATAGCAGGCTATTACATTCCAAAACTGAGACTGGCTGTAAAATAATAATAATCATTTAATAAACCCCTTCTATATTTGAAACATGGAATCTGACAGCTCTTTGAATGACTTCCACCCTCACCCTTGTGACAGATAGCTCAAGCAAATTGAGCCCTCAGACTACCAAACACAGTGCATTCCAGCCACACAGCACATTTCAGTAAAACGTTCAAGGTGTTCAAGTCCAAGTTACAGCAAAATAAATACTAAGACTGATCAGCTATAAAGACCAGTTATAAGCCCTGCAGTCAATCCACAAGTCATACAGATAATGCAGTTTTCAACAGGCAACAAGCTTTGTGTTCCATTGAGTTCACTTGTGATTCACACAGTAGTGCCTGAGGAGAGAGAGAGACAGAAAGAGAAAAAAGGGAGAGAATGAAGCAAAAAGAAAAAGAAGAGACTTTCAAAACAATCACAGCAGGTCACTGCCTCTGCCACGTATGCCACATGATGCACTAAGCCCGTATTAATCTGGGCTCGATAAGAGAAGGGAAAATAGAAACGCTCTTAATCCCACAAACTCAACAAGATAGCCTGCGTCAGTGCCGGGGGTGTGTGTGTGTCTGTGTGGTTCTAACGGCACAGGCTCTCAGCCGCCAAGGCGCGGGCAGCCATGCCAGTTCACCAATCTGCTGCTGGGCTGTGCCTGCTATTAGCGGCACTCTGAAACCAAGGGATTCTATGCAGAATTCAGGCTAATGGGCCATGACCTGAAGCACAGACACATTTTCGGTCAATGGTGAAAACGTGGCTGTACACTTCTGCTCCTCATTCACAGTTTGCTAAAGGTCATTTTTTGTAACCTTTTAACTTATTCCAGTGCTTTTCATTTCATTTTTTTCTTTCATTCATCTATTATCTCCATACTGCAATGTTAAATGTACAATCTAAGCTGTATGAAATTACGCAATTACAACTACGGTGCCGCTTTTAGAAAGACCTATTGACTATCAAATCTTACCAAAATAATTTCAAAAAGGACATTACAAGACATGAATAACCTTTCGGCCTGGTTGTGACAATCCATAACCATTTACATTACTTAATATAAAATAAATAAAATATAACAGTATAATATAAAATGACAGAAATCCTGATGAGATGCTGTTTTGAATAGCTGGTTATCAGGGACCTTCACGCTTCATGAAGAGTTTAGAGTGCATTCACCCTCAGCACTGCAGTGAAGACCACTCTGCTGAACCCTGTCAGGTGCCTGGAAGTCTTAGCATACCAGGGATTCACTGACCACAAGGCAGTGTGACAACAACAAGAGATCGCCAACAAGATGGCGCCCATGTAAAAACAAAGGTTGGCGCGAGTTTGGAGAACGGGGGAACGGTCGTTTTTACGATTCATCAGCGAGGAGGCATTTGATCTGACCTTTTTCGGCTGTCAGACCACGGTGATTTCTGGCACAAATTAAATTCAACCCTGGGTGCAGGAGGTGAAATCCAAGAGAAGAGCCGTGCCATTTTTAAGATTAATAGCTTTTAATCTTGCAGAAGGAACCCCTGGCAAAAAAAAAAGGAGCCGGTTATAATGGCGGCCATAAATCTAATGGAAAACAAGCATGGCACAAAGCATGAAGGCTCCTCTCATTAATGCAGCACTGTACCGCACTGCTCGCCCACATCGCAAATAGGCACAGGCCCCATTTCTTAAAGGAAAGTGAAGAGGTCTGTCCTCCTTTCATTTTTTCCTTTTTTCAGACAGCAGGGAGGGATCATAGTTTATATGATGCCAGATTGGGGATCGAATGGGGGGGAACATGGGGGAACTCACATAGGCCCTGTGTGTGAATATGGGGCTGGATACTCAGAAAAGTCAATATGGAGATTCCTATTGTCAGGGGGGATTTATTTAACTGTGGCTGAAGCTGATTGGGTGCGCTGCTAATGAAAGGTCTTGACAGATTTATGCGGTTTATTTCTAGAAGGAAATAAAGTGAAAGCCCAGGTTTTAACAGCAAATAAATTTTAAAATATTATTATTTTTTATCAAGGATGGCATTCTTCATTAAATTACAGTGTCAACGGAGTCTGAAAATGAGAAAACTCTGAATGTCCTCTTGTATTGCACCTGAACGCATTACATTAAAATGAAACGTATTATCAAGCCATGACCAAGACCAGGCCAGCTTCAATGGTCAATACTACTCTCAATGCAGGCCAGTGCTAACCAACCCTGCTCCAGGAGATTTACCATCCGGGAGGTTTTCATGTCATCACCTGACTCCACCAATTAGCAGCTCAACAAGATCTCGTTGAATTAGGTGTGCTTTGTTAGGGTTGGAGTGAAAACCCACAGGACGGTAGATCTCCAAGAACAGGGTTGGTTAACACTGCCGTAGGCCATCTGGACTGGCTTTCCTAAGACCAGCTACTCTGCCATGGACTCCCCAAACCCCACCCTGTTCCCTCATCAGACATAAACACAAGACCCTCCCCCACTTTATTCAGCGAACAGAAGGTCATTCTACAGCAAATTATTTTGCTAGAGTACTGAAACCTGACTATTAATTTATTGCTGGAGTTGAACTTTGAAAAAGGTGAAATTGACAAATCATTATTTCTGAAATAACGTTTTGAAAAAAGAAATGTCATAAGTCTGACATTAGAACATCGTGTGAATATCCTTGAACATTCAGGCGATAAACTGCGCTTCGCTGAAAGGAAAAAAAGAAAAAAAAAACATTTCCCCCACTAACTTGCACATGCAATTTGAAATCCTGACGACATATAGACACGTGCAGTAGCCATTGGTCAGTGTTAGAAAAGCTCCCCAGTGTTTCCAGGGAGACGGCCGCATGACGGGCAGGGAGCATTTTTTCTCAAGCTTCTCTGACCGTGAGGATGTGATTCAACTGTGCAAGCTGCACTCTGTCCCAGCAAGGGCGTGCAGAAAACGCAATCGCAAAGCTAACTCAATTTTCCCCTTTCTGAGTACACTGATTATAGAGGACTCCGTGACTTACATGATTCTTTATAAGCTCCACTGTGTGCTTCAGCAAGCTTGAAAAGACAATTTATTGTGTTAAAAAATATAAAACCAAAAATGTGATTCATTCTTGACAAAACTCATGTAATGCTATTGCAATAATATAACATGTTGTTTCAAATGAATTTGACTATCATGGTGTTTCTCTATATTTAAAACATCCAGCACTGAACCTCCTGAAAGCTCCAAACGGGTGTTAATTGTATTTAGGCCAAATTTTTGGCAACATTACTTTCTGATTCAATATGTCTAGCCAAAAACTCAAACACACAAAACACATTTTATCCAACAGAAATGTGTACCTTAGGAAAACCTGGTATCAGGTTTCCTATTTTCCGGTTTTTCTGTGAAGCGTCTTTATGATAGCACCTCCGTAAAAATCACTATGCAAATAAAACTGACCTGAATTGGGGGGAAAATCAATTAGCAGAATGTTTTCTCATTTTTATTGGAAACAAGTTGCATAATTTATTTTTCTCAATGATGCCTATGAATACTGTGAAATTCATACCTGCACAGCAGAATAACACAGTGCATAACACAGCAGATTCAGCAGTGTCAGGGCCCAAGTGATGCCACAGGATCAGTGCATTCTCTAAGCCTTGCTGGAAGAGATTACGAGAGAGAGAGAACAACTTGTTCTTTTCTCCATATAAAAATGTCTTGTATTGCTAAAATACACAGAATAATTTAAGCAATATAAAACTATCATTGCTTAAAGACAGAATTTTCTGCAGTGCAGCGACTAAGTATTTGGACAGGGACACTACTTCTTGTTGTTTTGCTTCTGTACTCCATCACATTGTATTTGAAATGAAACAATGACTATGAGGTTAGTGTAGACTGTCATATTTAATTTAAGGGTACTTGCATCCATATCGGGTGATCAATGTAGGAATTACAGCCCGTTTTACATACAGTCCCCTCATTTTAAGGGAGCAAACGTAATTCAACAAATTAACATAATCTTAAATTAAGTCATCATATTCAATGACAATGACTGCCTGAAGTCTGTGACCAACAGACATCACCAAACACTGGGTATCTTCCCTGGTGGTGCTCTGTCAGGCCTGCACTGCAGCCATCTTCACTTCCTGTTTGTTCTGGGGCATTTTGCCACCAGTCTTGTCTTCAATGAAACACATGATCAATTGGATTCAGGATGGGTGACTGATTTGGTGAAGAACATTGAACTTTTAGGCCCTGAAAAACTCCCTGGTTGCTTTAGCAGTGTATTTAGGGTCATTGTCCTCCTGCAAAGTGAAGCACCATCCAGTGGATTTTGAGGCATTTGGTTGCATCTGATCAGAAAAGAGGTTTCTGTACACTTCAGAATTTACCTTGCTGCTGCCATCAGCAGTCACATCATCAATGAAGACAAGTGAGCCAGTTCCAGTGGCAGCCATACATGCCCAAGCCATAATACTACCTCTACCATTTTTCACAGATGGTGGTTTGAATCATGAGCAGTTCCTTCTCTGCATTTTTCTCTTTCCATCACTTTGGTACAGTTTAATACACATCTCATCTGTCCATAAAAGTTTGTTCTAGAACTCTACAACTTTTAAATCTACTTTTTTCTTTACCAAACTCTAACCTGGCCGTTCTGTTGAGGCCTATAAGTGGTTTGTATCTTGTGGTAAATGGACTGCATTTATATAGCGCTTTTATCCAAAGCGCTTTACAATTGATGCCTCTCATTCGCCTGAGCAGTTAGGGGTTAGGGGTTAGGTGTCTTGCTCAAGGACACTTCAACACGCCCAGGGCGGGGTTTGAACCGGCAACCCTCCGACTGCCAGACAATCGGTCTTACCTCCTGAGCTATGTCGCCCCGTGGTGAACCGACTGAGGTTATGCCAGCGTATCTTCTCTCTATAGTAGCCTTTGACACATCTATAACTACATCCTAAAGCGTGTTCTTGATCTGTTTGACAGTTCAAATCAATTTAAAGTATTTTTCGGTCATCCACTACCAGTGCTGAGCTCACCCTGCTTCACTGCCATTGACAAATATTTGTTCCTCATGTTGAGAGGAGAGCAACAGACTCCAAATGCAAATAACCACACCTAGAATCAACTCTAGCTTTCTTGTGCATGAACTAATAAAGAAAAGGCACAGCTGGCCAAGAAGCAACTGAGCAGCCAAGTTTCCAATTGCTTTTGCTCCCCGAAAATGGGAGAACTGCATAGAAAATGGCTGTAATTCCTACAGGGATCTGATATGGATGTAAATACCCTCATATTGAAGCTGACAGTCTGTACTTTAACCACATAATCGTGGTTTTATTCAGAAACCAATGGGCCGGAGTACAGAGCCAAAACAACAAAAATTGTGTCAGCGTCCAAATACTTACACACTGCATTTACTTGTTCAGACAAAAGTACAATACCTATACATGGTCATGATTTTCAATATTTAGCGATGAACGAACACGGAAAACTAACTACAAGTGTTAAGCCATGGAACATTACTTATTTATTTATGAGAAGGAAAATAATTTATCTAGCTGGCTAAAGTGACAATGGGGGTAAATCAATTATGGTCAACAATAAGAAAGTATTAGTCTGCATAGGAAAAGTGCTGCAGACACGCAGCCTTCTTAATGTGGATCAGAGGGCGTCAGTGCAAACCCACCAGGAAATGATGTCGCGGTCGTTAACGACGACCAGCCCTGATTAAATTATGTAACTAGGAGGAGAGCGAACGCAGGCATCCTAGAACTCCACCGTTTGGGACATGCACAGACACGCCTGCTCAAAGACAGCAGTGTCACTAGATGGGAATTCCAGATCAACTGGACAGTTACCGCCTCAGATGGAAGTTACTGCCTCAGTGGGGGGGGGGGGGGGGGAACAATCACTGGTGACCAGCTTTTTTCTTTTTTTTTTTCTCGCCCAGTGAGTCTGTAACAGAGGTCAACATGGAGCTTATTAAAGCTGCCAGAATCACTTGAATTGCAATTGCTGCAGGTGAAAGAATAAAGGTTGAAAATGATTAGTTATTTAAATGTATTTGGATAGGTATTCTATATACCAATGCAGAATCACATTACGTATTGAGGGGTCATATACAATGCCTATACAACAGCAAATTTAGCACATTTTAAAGTTTCCTACAGAATGACCACTCTAAATCCTAACAAAAACTAACATCTGTCACCTTCTAACCCTCATGTCAACACACACAACTGTGTCTCAGTCTTTTGCATCATCACATGCCACAAATGTTTTAGCTTCTTTGATGAAATGGCCACACTTTTCACAATTAGGACTCCTTTCATTTTACCCATCAGTTTTTAATCAATCAAAAATGCAACCTCATTTAAAATAATTTCTGGCGTAGAGCAGATTAAAAATTCTGAAATATGGGGCATTTTATACTTCATGGCATCCACAGCAATATCCAACATAATGTGGCCTGAGAAGGTAAAGCACCCCTGTACAGTGTGTTTTCACTGAAAACCAGCAAACACAGGGGTCCCCCAGGACTGAGTTTCACAACTGCTGTCCCTGACCTAGGCAACAGAGAAGCTGAGGAAATGGATTTAGTCTTGAGGTAAGCAGGCACTCAATTCTGAGCTGATCGCCCATTTAAAAAAAAAAAAGTTTTAAATTATGATGCCCTGAGAAATATGTGCAAAATATAGCCGTACTGCATGATAAGAATACTGATCAGACTGAAGACCACTGGACTTCCTTGAGAAGGGATATAGGCCTATAAGTTACTATGACAGCACACTGCATTTCAGATTAGGCTAATGGTGGCATCAGGATTTTCCACCTTTAACAAAGGGCAAAAGGAACGCCTCGCTGCACACAATGCAGAACATGATGGTCTGATATTCACAATCACACGTCTTGTGAAACAGCCACGGCTGTCGCTGCAAACAATGCACTCAACCATGTCAATGCCGCAGAAAAAGCATCTCAAAATTATCAATGCACGCTGTTTGACTCACGCCACAGAAAGGGGCTAGAAGTTAGAACAATTGAGGTGACACTCAGCCGGATTAAACAAATGACGTCCTTTTGCAGCAGATCATTAAGCTGACAGAGGGCTTTTGAGAGATGAGTAACAAACGTTCGGCTGGAAAACAAACAAAGCAATTTGTTACACAGCGGAACAGCACCTATGACGCGATTGATTTCGCTTCCAACCAACAGGCTGCTGTGACCGCTGTCATATCTGAAAAGAAGGCCCTTCCACCAAGAGCTGACGAGCAATGCGTGCCCCTAGCTGATAAAATTTTTTTAAATCCCAGATACGAAAAGCAAATACCCCATCAAATGTGTGGTTTTACCCTCACAACACATTCTGCCATTATGTTAGCATGTCGGTTTTAACTGATATTCCCAAGGTGAAAAAAATCAAAGTCAAAACCAATCTGCGACAGAGTTGCAACAAAGATAATAAATATCTTAGTCGATGTTTAAACAAAGCTAAATAGCCTGCCTGGATGAGCTCTTTGCTCCTTGGGCCATTTAAGATAAAAACAACACCAGCTAAAACAAATTAACATCATAGATGAAATGGTCCTACACTTCAGTAAGACTTAGCCTATTTGGCACAGGAGCAGAATGTGATTCTGTCCAGCGGCTGAACAGAGGAATAGATTGGTGCTGCTTAATAGCTGGGACAATTATAGCACCTTTACCTGGGTTAAAAAAAATTAAAATAAACTAAACCCAAAGAACAAAATGATCAGGAAAAGACTAGACTGACATTTCCACATCAAAGTGGCTCATTAACAGTGAACCCTGAGAGTGACTAACGAAGAGATCAGACATTGAAATGACTGTCGTGTTCCGTTAATTAGCCTAATTGTGCAAAATATCTTTTACTTTTGGCATGAGTAAGCACTCCTTGTTCTTCTGGTTAGTTTTTTTTTTTTTAAATCCAGGATTCTTTTTAGAAACAATGCTGCATTGAGAGATGTGTTTTTTTTTGTTTTTTTTTTAAAGGTGAAACCACTGTCAGTAGAAGACTATGTTCTAGCATGGTGGAAACAGACGGTTGCATGAAACACCCTCAGCCCGCATGGCTGAAGAGACACTGTGGTCACATATAGTCAAACCAAGTCCAGCAGACTACAGGTATACTATTGTGCTTTAAATGAATCCACACCCAAATCTGTGAGATGTACAAAATACATTGTTCCAGGCATTTTTTGTTTCTGCTACAACTGAGGCAATACAAAGCTACTACAACAAAATTAGAACAAACTCTGCCACCGGTTTCATCGCCCACCTTGAAATATATTCTTTCACACTGTTCAAACTGGAGGAAATGAGAAAACTGTTAAAAATCTTCATTGAGCTACCCTGACTGAGCAGCTTAAACAGTGCACAGCCATACCAGATTTGACAGACTGTGACACTGGAGTCAAATATTGCCAGAAAAAAAGCATAGGGCTGCAAACCTAAGAGGCATGGAGCATAAAAGAAAATGCTCACTCAAGCTTGTGCTTTCTTAAAAGGTTCTCTAAAACTTATTCAGGCCTATATTGTGCATGAAGCAATTATTTTAGCTGAGCAGACCATGCTTGACTAGTTTTTCCATTGGTTTCTGTCCCTACTGACGACAGGGCTGAAAGACAGCAATGTCAATCCTCAGAATCAACCACTCCACCAGGCATATTACTGAGCGCTAGTGGTGTCTTTGTAATCTCTCACAGGATTTGATGCAGCAATTCAATTGACCTTCCGCGAGGAGCTTTAAGTACATAAATAAAAGCGCGAGCCACGGACAGGTGTTGTGTTGAGGTGAGCACGTTCTGATTGGGCTGCACAGTAACATTAATCTACTTTGCTGCCTAACCAGTCTCTCAATGTAAATCTTTGTAGCCATTTACAACAATCCTAAATCCACTGTTAGTCTAATTGTAGAACCCACAGAGAATACTATGCGTTACAAATAATACAAGCTCTGTGTTAACGTTAGCTAGGCCAACCGAATCCAATCTGGACGTGGTTTTCTATGTTCTTTTTCACATTACGTTTTCCACATTATACGGAATAAGGAATCATCCATTAAAATGCACCGTCTCTGTCTCTCGCTCTCTCACTTACTTACTCACATCTTTCATTTCTCAAAACAAAAAAGCAATTGCCAAGAGATTTTAAATATTAGGGGGACGTTAACATGCCTGATCTTTTTTATCCAGAAGCAAAACTGTGACCGTCATACTTGGCAGACGCATCCAGATAGCTACCGTTAACTAAATAACTACATGACACTGCCAACAAGTAATTAAATAAAGATAGTACTTAATCTGTGTGTGGTTTGGACCAATACTGGTTTACCACATTGTTAGTTATGTTCTCCAACTGTCATCAACCAGAGTCCCTTTCAACATACCTTTTTTCCAATATACTGCGAGAGCTCTACAAACACTGGTAGTATTGTTTACTATACTTAGCCTGTATGCTAGCTACATATAGCAACTATGCAGTTAGCTAACGTTAGAGCCAGCACTGCAAACACACAACAAACTAACACTAGCTACTGTACTGGGCTAACTTTGTAGAAGAGTTTGTTAAAGTATGGCGTGTGGCAACCACAAGTGTAGCTTTTATTCTTAAGACAATATTACAAATAACACTAAAAATAATAGCCAGACGGTTAGCGATAATATTCACACCTTTCGTCCGAGAAAACTGACACTAGCTGGCCATTTAATCATATTTTTCACAGGCAGGGTAGTGCCAGTCGAAAATCACCTACAAGGAAGCTAACCTTAGCTAGCTAATATTCATTTGTTACCAAGGGGACCACTACGAGGAAACAAAACATTAAACATAGCTTATCTAGCTCGATGCCTTCAGCATCACGGTCGATGTTTTCAAGTTCTCGATTTCTCACTTCTGTAACCTTTCATCAAACGGAACTTTTGTGGACAGATAGCTAACACTTAACATTCGCAAGATTTGTCATTTGCAATACGTTCGAATGTCTTGCTTTTTCACCCAGGTTCCTAATGCGATATGCTGTAGCCAACCAGCTAACCTTATCGTGCGAGCAATCATGGAATTGCTTTTTTCCTCCGAAACAAACATTAGCTAGTATTAGCTAATTGAGGCGGCTGTCACATACCACTGACATTTAGGCAGCCAGCAAGCTACAAATAACAACCGACAGCAATACCATAATTTGTTAGCCATTATAGCTAGGTAAAATTACTTACTAAGGATCGTTTGTAAACCTAGGTTGTCGTGGGGGCTGGTATCCGTACAGATGGCAATAAAGTACGTCGAAACAAAAGCAGCACATCTCCGCCGAAACAACCATCTTCCTGCCCCCGCTACACGAGCCTGGTCCGGGGCTGTGGTTCGAAGAGAGTGCAGCTGAGTTGTAGCCTCCCGGAGTTGGGGACAGCGAGTTGGTGTTGTTGCTACTGCTACCCCCCGGACCCCCAAGGCCATTCACCCGATTCACACTCCCTGCCGCTACAGTCGAGGGAGAACCAATCCCCAAGTCCGATCCGCAATGTCCTGTCCCTACTACCCCACTCCCCGCCCCGCCAGGGCCCCCTGACCCGGGGGACCCCGACAGCTTCTGTTTCTTCACCCCGCAGCACCCGGCCGCCATCTTTGAACAATCCGCACCGACACACCGCTTCCTACCCATCGCTGTCAACGCTGGATGGGCGGGGAGAATGGGAAACACCGACCAGACGTAGAATTCCCACTACTGCGTCAACACGCAGCAACGTCCCCTCTTCCGTCTTTTCCAAATTAAGGGCAACTGCAGTTACCCAAACCATCATATTTAATACCCAATCATTTCAAGGCCTCGGGGATTGAAATGCTGAGGGGGCGGTAAGGAGCTACACTGATGCAGTGCCCTCCCCCTTCCTTAATCGTTTCACTTATGCGAAGTGCCTTGAACTAATGCACTTGTTGTATGTCGCTCTGGATAAGAGCGTCTGCTAAATGCCTGTAATGTAATGTAATGTAAAGTGGCTGCTGATTTACCAAGTGAGGCGTTTAAACATGACATTTACCTGCCCATGTTGTAGACATCTGATGAGGAAAAAGGAAGCCTCTTTAGAGTTTGGAACTATGGATACAGCCTGGAACTCTTATTTTTACTATTGTCAGTAAGGTAGCTTTGAATGTATAAATGATGATGATATAAACTATTTGAAACAAATGAGCAGTGCCACAAAACATTACTGAGAACTGATAGATTATACTTTTTAACAACTGTTCATGAAAATAATAAATATGGATTGTGATATATTCATGAAAATGTACACTGAAGTTATTTTCTGTGTTGAAAAAAGCCCTACATCAGTCAGATGACTGACAGAAGCATTTTAAACATGACACCTGGTGAAAAACAATAAATAAAAATACAGAAAGGATCCATCATGTTCATATACTTGTACTCACTGTAGGGATGTGAGAGGGAGAGCATTGCTTCTTTTCTGAAGATGAGCATCACCACGATATGTAGAAGTTTGCTAAGATAAGCAACAATCAGGGCATTACTGCTAAACGCACATGTTGACATCACTCCAACAAAAAAAAACTTGGGGATAAACATTTATGATGTACCCAAGTCATCTATTATCTTTTCTTAAGAATACAAGGAAGACCTACTAAGCAGAAAGCATGCAACTGTAACCAGGCAATGCCACTTTCTGATACCAGCGACTCAGTAATCAAACACTTCCATTTTCTTCCAGCAGATGGCACTACAGAACTACACAATGAGGCCATCTACTTCAGTTTCATCAAATCAATGTTCATAACTAATGATCTTTAGTTATACCACAAAGCTCTTATTAACAAAACAATACAACTCATTGATAACTAATCAGTTACTTGATAATTAATCTGGTTCTACAATAAACCACATGATATCACCAGCATCTTTTTAAAAAATGTATCTGATGCTACTTTATTTTCAATGGTATTAAGGCTACGTCATGCCACAAACATAATTTTGAGCGCCAGTCTTCTTTGTAGGAGAACAAAAAGCTGTTGTAATTATAGGTACTTAAGGTGGCTTCCCTCAAATGCATAAATTATAATTCTCCAAAGCTATTTTTAATTTGTTTACTTTATTTTAGTAGCACTCATAAATTTATTCACAGCCTGGGTAACGACCAAACCACATTTGAACACACTGTCATCACGTGCTGCTATATGCTTTAGTGTGGTGTTGAATACCTTATGGGCAACACCATGGAGTGCATATACAGAAGCCAAGTTTGAAATCCCACCCATGTAGCATAGCAGTAATTTGATGGAACAGCCAGCCAGGTGCCTATTTTTTGCAGAGTGCCAATGGCTTAACTGAGGACACTTGCTGCTTTGACAGCTGTTATTGTTCCTATGGCATTCTATGTTCCAGGTTTAGAGTGGGCGTGAACAGCACCATGCTTTCTTTGTGCACTCGTGCACTAAAGAGGTCCAGTGTTACCTACAGGGCATATTGTTGTTTAGCTGAAAACAAAGGCTTTCATTTAACAAGCAGCTTTAATGACAAACATAGCAATTCCACAATTCCACTCTAAATACACACCAACTGAATTAAAAAGAAAGTTCAATCAGCTAAATCTTGAGCTGCATCTGGCAACAGACTGTCCACTTTAGCCTCTCAGGTATAGGTTAGACATGGCGGTGCCAGGAATGACAGACAGGAATCACTGCAGGAATCCAGTCAGTTTAACCCGGGAGTAGTGAGATTTCACCATCAACTTGAAGTGGGCTTTTCAGGGAAGAAAAAAAGACAAAAGGACCGTTATAGGAAGTAAAAAGAGGAAAATAAAAAAGAGGAAAGTCAAAATGGTAAACTGCAGGTAGTTGCTCCTTCAGCGAGCAAGCGGAAGTGCCATTATTAATCTGACAATGGGCCAAAAAAAGAAAACAGTAATATCAGTACAACTGGGACTATAGATACCTTCTGAGGGGGTCTCTGTCAAATTAGAGGGGCCGGGGGCGGGTAATCCCCTGTAAGAGGCCTGCCGATCATAGTCTGCCAACTGCTCCATTCGTCCCATTCCCCGTGAGGGCTTAGTGGTATCCAGTCGCCTTGTTTGAACCTAAGGAGAAATGCCACAAGACTCATTATTGTCCCAACTGGCATCATATGTGCACTCACACAGTCGATTTAACACAGAATGTTTACCGAGTGCCTTTCAGGGCACCTACATGTTCACTAGAGCATAACACTGTGGGGACAGTGTTTTTGCTGGATGATCCAGAATTTATAAACCGTATTGGGTTAGAACAAAAGAACATCATTTTGTGTGTTTGAAATATGTAAGTTTTTTCCTAATAAAACCGGTACATGTAAGAAATGTAGGTTAATGGAGCACGGGGACTCCTTTCAGGACAAAACTGATCTGCACAAGTGTAATGGGCAACACCTGAACACAGTTGCATTTACATGTACTACAGTACTACAACCACAAAGTTCAGGTTTGCATGGTTTACAACCATCTGGCACCAGTTATTTTATTAACACCTGAACTTACCCGGTTCTCCCTGTCAATTCTTTCCATGTCATCCTTCCTGTTCTGAGCGGTGTGGTACAGGCGGGTACAAGTATTGTAGGGCTGGGGTCGGCTTGACATCCTCTGGTCTTTTCCCTCCTGCTCTTGGTCTTTTTCTTTTGTTTTGTCTTGATTTCTATCACTTCCATCATTGCATTCAAAAAACTGATCCTTTCCTCCCCTCTGCTCTTTGACCTTGGGCATAACTAGCTGTCTACCAGCTTCTAGGTCCGTAGACCTAAAAGAGGAAATATTAATAGATTGTAGGTAAGTGGTCAATGTAGGCCTATTTAATCAAGTAAATCGATGAGACTCTTCATACCACGAATTTATGCTGTTCAGTTTATCACGCGAGTGTTCTAGACAGGTGTCACTGTAAGCCAGTTGATTAGGACATCTTTATCAATATTTATTGTCTGTGACAATTGAGCATAACACATCACATTGAGCATAACATCTCAAAAATAAAATTCTCTTTGAGCCAGCACGTATTATGAACACGGTCGATCACATTATTATATCACTTCGCTTGGCAGCACCTTAATTATTCGTTATGAATCGGTATTGTCCGGCACAATGTATAATGTAGTGTTGTGTAATGTAGCACACCCCCATTTTCCAGCAGATGGAGCTAAAATATCGAAACTGTTCCCAAGTAGGCAACTAGTTAAATTGTCGTCAATCTCAATCAATGGTCTCGATACATACCGTGATTTTTTTGTTCTTTCACCACAAATATGCTAAAGATAGTTTATAGCGACATTGCTAGTCCGTGATGGCTTCATTTTTCTTTTCATTTAACGAGTTGTAGTGCTTAGACCCACTGTTAGAATGTCAAGAGAAAACATACATACCTGTAGTTAAACGTGCTCTGCAGACGGGAGATTCACGTCTAGTATCAGTTTCCTTTGTACCGTTTTGCAGTTGCTGCTGGGCCAGGCTTTTATAGAAATGAAATGATCTCAGAATAACGCACATGCACTGTGACGTCACGTAAATAAACCCATCTGACAAAAATAATTATGGAATCAAAGGGTTTTCACTTCAGTAAGATATAGTCATGATCAAACTTGTTTTAAATACTTATCAGTATTACTTGCACAGAAAATTGTTTGAGATCGTCTGCGTATATATAAGTGTTACTGATACCTCGTTCTTTTTGGTCATTGTAAAAGCATGCCTTGTGATGATGATTTTGTCCACCTGCCGAAGCAGCCAGTAGTCAAAGGAGTATGTTCATACTGAATCATCAATAACCAAAATTACCATTTTAGATTGCACAAGTATACTGGTCACTGGCATAGGCTACATTAAAAATTGGGCGCCTTTTGCAACACTTTTAAAATGAAGAAAGCCTGTCGTTACCACCTGTTCTAATGACTCTCTTTGTTGTATAATATACCTGTTTAAAACAACCTTGTTTTGTTATTGAGTGTCAAATGACAATATAGTTCAACCTTGAAGGATAACTGCATTGCAAATAGATGGATCATGCTAGTCTCCATCCTGGCAGTTCAGCATGAATGCATAAAAAGATGAGAATTCAAATCATACACTGCAAAGCTGGCAACCTCGATCACTGTGATAGTGACTGGCTCAAATGCTGATATTTTTAAAAATTAGTTGAAGCCAGTTTACTGAAATATCTCTCTATTCCAGAGAATGTACTGTGAAGCTTGTTACATCCTTTTTACCTTTAAGCACACAGCACAGTCGTTGTTGTACAGCATTAAACATGTGTAAGAAATTACAAAATGATATACAATTTGCTGTTTCCAGTTATTGAAAGACTTAAGTATGCATAGTGTTATATAATATATATACACAATACAGTAAAGGTCAGAATCAAGATATTTAAAAAATTCAGTGAAGATGACTTGTAACCTCTATAGACTCCTGGTTTGAACAGAAAATTGAATTAATATATTTTAGGCTCACATCACATTTTTGAGTATTTATGTAAGAGTTCATTGCACATATTACATTAAATCACATTATGTAGAGTATGGTTGGAATTTGCCTCTGCTAGAGGATCCAGAAATTGTCCATGAAGAGAACAGTATCTGTATCCTGGGAAGCTACTCCTATATAATAATGTTAAAGCGGTCAGGGCAGTTGGCTGTAGTCTTCCAGTTAGTTCCTGCTGAGGAAATCCTGTCCCTTAATCCACAAAGCCAAGTTGTTTGGAACAAATGCACCAGTTGCCACCATGGAAAAGTGTAATTATCCCTGGCATTAATGCAGGGATTGATTGTGACACCACCGAGTGACCTGGTCATGTGCATATGTCAGTAGCAGTTCCAATACAGGGCAGCTGTTGCGTGGCTTACCGCATGCTAACACAAAAATATGACACATTTATTCAACATGAATCCCAGACGTCATTCAATAGGTAATACACATTACACACGCCAGAGGGCAGCATTATGCCATTTTGTTTAGAATTGAAATTTATATTCAGAAGGTATTTGATAAAATACGAACAACAAATGAAGACGGTCACATCCTGAGCAAATATCTGAAATTCTTCTTGTGAAGAATATCTCATATGAAGGATCAAGATAATATCTTACATCCAGTGAGTCGGGTTCTGTTCAGCAATAGGTTATCATTTAATGAAGGCGTATATGCGCCTCTTGCATGTGATGCCTACTCACCATTTTGCAATTATTCATGGCTTTCATTAAAGAATGCCTCTTTAACTATTAGAAATATTAATTTAAAAAACATAATTAACCTAACCTATTGAATTAGGCATATATCACTGAAGAAAAACCGTTGTAATGATTCTCATAAATGATGGTGTTGAGACAAAAAAAAAAAAAAAACCTGTGTGTGCTAATATTTGATAAGTAACACTGACAATGAAGAGGAGTGAATGCCATATTTAAAGATCTGCCCTTCCATTGTCAGTGAGTTGCGACAATCGTTGGATTAATGGTGGTATATACGCTGGTATCAGTGAGGCGCCTACAGGATGGGAAGAGTGGACATGCATTCCTGCGAGAGCCAGGGGAGGTGCGGCAGCGTGCTCTGTGCGCTATGTTAATTGAACACGCCAGGAATCTGCGCTGGTCACGGCGCAGCTATGCAGATAAGACCAGTCCGGAACGTACTGCTGCCCTGCGTATGCCGCGAGGCACAGATGACATCATTGTTTTGTTTCTCGAGTAATTCGGTAGCGCTTGTTGGGCAGTACCCGTCTAACCCAGAGGTAATTCCAGTGGCACTGGAGGAGATACTCTGTTACTGTGAACCATTAGTATGAAATTCATCTTGACATGGTATAGTGACATCATTTATGGCCCTGTAAATGACAGGTGCTTTCAGCACGCTTCCTCGTATCCTTTGACCAGATGGATAAGATTTCTATTGTGTGTGGATTGGCAGTCTAAATGTACTTGTCTTGCTGTGGTTTGACTCCGCTTGTCATTATGAGCTGGGGAGTTTGTATCTCACTTGCTTGCTTTTTGGGTGTTCAGGCCTGGTTTCTGTCCAGGTTTCCTTCTGTTTCTCTGTAAACGGTCTTTGTGACAGTTCTCAGTAAAAAGTGCTATACAAAATAAATCGAATTGAATTGAATAGAACTGAATTGCTTCACTAGCTACTTCTAGGAATTTGGGCTCAGGGGCATCACTGCCCCATGGTCGAAGCGCATTGTGACTGCCAAGCCTATAAGAATGTAGTGCCAGCTGGGAGTGTAACAATGGCAACACATTCCTGTGATGCTCTCTTGATAACATTTAGAGAACTTTTGAAAATATTAGTTATATACCAGTCTGTGGCTGACCACTGGTTGCATGAACACGGATAGCCTTTAAACATTGTTTTAGAGAAGGAAAGGGATTTATTGAGGGGGAAAAAAGATCTGTCAACAGAGCGGGCCAAACAACTCAGTGCGATGCTGCAGTGGAGTTGGTTAATTAGCTGGGCCTCCTGGGGCGTTCAGCTGAGGGAATCAGATGAGGCTGAGTGGACGAGTCTGGCCGCTGCAGTCAGAGCTCTGCGAGCCCTTCTGTGCGGCCTGTCGGAAAAGTGCGCTCGCAGAACGAGCTGCTAATGAGGTTTGTCGTCTGAACTCAAACAGGCGTGGCCGAAGGCCACCGGTCAGCGCTCTTCACGCTCCGTGTGACGGGCGATCGCCGACGTGCCAGATCCACTCAGGAGCCTGGGCCCGAGTGAGGGGAAGCAGACCCCACCAACACAGGCCGATCAGACTGCACTGGATTTGCCTTTCTTTAACAGTGGAAAAACCCCGAGAGAGACCCGTCTACCTTGTTTGAACTTTGTCAAAACAAGGCTGGGATATTTATTTATTTATTTATTTATTTATTGTTTTTATTTATGTGGTAACCTTTTGTTATGACAGTTTGGTTGGAGAAAATTATGCATGAAATTTGAGTGAGCATTTTTAAAATGACAGTCAATTTCCTCGTTTCCTTCCTAAAAGATACAGCTGGTCAGTGTCTACTGTTTTTACATCCTTTGTCTCTGTTTGGTGCCAAGTGAAAACACACAGAGCCCAACGTTCCAGTGTTAATGGTTGCAGCATGCTCTTTCATCCAAATGTACACTCACTAATGAAAGAAATCTCCAATAATTATAGAAAAGCACTGAATGCAACATTAAGCTCTGAAGGATTCTTACACTCGTCTACTTGGAATGACTTCAAGGGCATTTTAGACAATAGGGATTGGGCAGAATGATCTTGCATTCTAGGCAATATTGCAAACCACTATGTCCACTTTGTATAATTGTAGGTAGAAGTCAATGAGCGGAGGAACTGTAAATGAAAAATATCAATCTTGACAGAAATTGAGGAAAAACATGCTTTGAACAGGCATCCAAGTGGTGTAGCTCGTAGCCAGCTAGGCCAGATTCAAAGACACTGTTCCTCACCAGGAGGTAGATAATATTAACATGTCTGGAACTGGGTTCATACAAACATTGTTTTCTATGAGAACCTTATTTTTCACAAATACAAAGAAACTCCACACAGCTATGTGCTTTTTGTAGTCTGTCGTTCGAGATGTGGAAAATTTGGGCTAAATAATGCAGAAAATGTAGTTCTTGTAAAACGTGCAGAATTGACTAATTCAGCGGTGTGAATATAGAGGTGATGGGGAAAATAACAGCTTCCACAGTAATTGTATAACAAATCAATCTTTAAACTGGTCCTGGCTCTGTATGTTGGTGTTGTACTGGTATATCACCCATAGGACCAGCTACATTCCAGAGGCACATACCTCATACTGCACTGACATGTCAGTGGTAGTGGGTGATGGGGGGGGGGGGCTCTTTGCTGATGTACCTTGAAGATATGATCTCACTCCCCTTATTTCAAAATGGACGTGAGCTGATTTTACACTGAATACATGGCATAATGTCCATATGAGAGGCTATAATAAATTAGGCCGTGGTGAATGTACACAGAGATTTTGTGGAAAACGATACCCCTCTTTTGTTCGAATGGAACTCTGTGTAAACATTGCTTCTCACGTACAGGGCCACACAATGTATCGCACAGGACCAGTACAAGATGAGGTAGTTGGGGCATTTGCTTGTCTCAATGAATGGAACTTCACAATAGAAAGATAAGGAAAAGCTGTAAACAATGAATCTAACCGCCACTGGGATTCCCTTGCATGAGAAATATTAAATAGGTTTCTGTGGCTTTCAGTAGAAAACACAGCCAACTCTACTCTGAGAGCTGAAGCAAGCTTCTGCTACTTTTTCCAGTAGAGATGGAAAATGTTCTAGTGTGGGTATTAAGTTAAAAAAAAATATTTGCATTTTCTGTGTAAATAGCTACTCTGCACCTTCGCTTGATGAAAACATTTTATCGGTGTACAGTACCAAGCTCACCAAGCTCATTACACCTGTTTCTATAGAGGTTGTCACACTTTCTCATACTCAGTATATTTTTGGAGTGTATGTTCACTTCTCTGATGGGAAACATAGCTTGGGCTTGCAGTTTTACATGAGTTCATTTATTCAGTGTATGTCCTTTGAGGGTCCAAAAATGCTGAGGCACACTGAAGCCAAGGACTTGCTTGTTGGGCAGTGAAATAGGTCTGTGAGGCTGAAGTTCCCAAAAGGCTTAAGGATTACAATTTTTTTTAGAGCGAGGCCTCCTTATCTAAATATTGCACGATGCCATTAAGTCTCTATGTTTTTCAAATGCATATGTCAACATTCTGATTTCTCGTTCCATAAAGTGAATGGTTAGAAATCATCATTAAACATTTTGTTTTGCTGTTGCGTTATTATGTACTGTGCTGTATAGTTTTTATGCTCTGTGATTGTTCTTGTTGAAACACTTTGGCCAGGGCTCCCTTTTAAAAAGAATCTTCAATCTCAGTGGTACTAACCTAGATACAGTAAATAAAGGAAAATGAAAGTGAAGTAAGATATAAAGAATAAGAATACTTAAAATGTTAGGAAAATGTAATTCAAATATATAGTTTACATTGATGCAAATGCAATAATTAGTTGATTTTGAATGAAAAGGGCAGTAAAGACATTTTAGAATCTTTCAGAATTCAATTTCATATTGTACAATTTTTCATTGAGTTGAATTGAATTTTAGCTGTTTTTGAAGGCACCACATGTGCATACTTTCTATTCAGCTTGTTAGTTATTCTGTTGAAAGCCACTTTATACTGATGCAGCTCTGTTCGATCTTCTGAATGAGCCTGAATTAATATTTGGGTTTAGATAAAAGATACGGGTCAGTGAGGGGGCTATTATATAAAGATTTGATAAACTAGAACTTGTTAGCTTTGACAAGTGCTGCAGAAGTCCATTGTTGGTTTACTGGCAGCTGTGCTGTTAATTAATTTAGAATTTGTCAGTGTTTGATCCTGGCCAAAAAGGGTTTTTTTGGGGGGGGGGGGGTGGAGGACTGGGACTAGGCGAAAACAAGCCTTGGAACATCTCCAGATTTTTCACTTCACTTGGAATCGATGCCTGCCATGACAACACTTCCACACATGCTCCCATCACATCCCTCTTTGGGAACGTTTTAAAGAGTGAAAAGAATTTCTTTTTGCGCCAAAGTTTAAAGATGCCTGCCTGATGACCATGCTGAAATGTGACCATCATTTTAACCAAATAACAATGAATATCACTGGAAATGCGAATCTCTTATCTGTGGATCAAAATCATTCACATGCCTCAAAAACTTTGATGTTGTATGCAGTCTGTAATTACAATTATTTTACCTGAAATAGCAAAATGTTCAGTATGTATTTAATCTAGTTTAATGTATGCCCAAATAATTGTATAATGTCATTACAAGACAACATTATTTAATTAATGGGTGTACTGCGCACAGAACCTTTAATACGCCTGATTATTTTTTTTTATTTTATTTATTTTGTAGTTTTTAAAGATGCCTGTTTCTTATAAGTGAAACTCATTTTGTGGAGGGAAAAGGGAAGTATTATAGGATCTTTCCTGAGCTTTTCACTCTGCTTAACTGTGGCAGGTAAATAAACACTCCATGTTATAAACTAACAGCAAGACCCATAGAAGGAAAAGCATTATTTTTTAATTAAAGAACCAAACAAACAAGCAAACAGTAAAATTAGATTCCTGTGGATTTCCTAATCTGGTGAAACAATGAATTGAGGGTCTGTTTTTTTGACACACCGCTTTAATTTCTCACAAAGGTACCCATTTCATCATCTGCCTGCCAAAACTGGCACTTGTTTTTGTTCTCATAAATGAGGAATCTGTTCTGCAGAAAATGGCATGGCGAACCCTATATCCATAGAAGTCTCTCTCAGTGGTTCCCACACCCATGACCAATTCCAATTTACTGCTTGTTCATAGAGACTGGCCATACAAAACAGCCTCTTATGGGGTCTGTTTAAATGGTCAAAGGCAGGTGCAAAACAACTTACTTGTACCAGATTTAAGAAACATCTGACTTGTGTTCCTTGAAACATACAAGATGCATTGATAAGGAACTGACTACCAAAAACTATTAATATGAACACAGGCCTGATTGACCTCAGGCACTTCTCCAGCCTTTTGCACTAGACTGGAACCACCATTTGACTAATCCATTAATTTCTGGACAGCAGCCAGGTTCATTTTGGGGTAGAACTAATGTCCACCTGACAAGTAATAAATCCACAATTAGTATCAGGTTTGTAATTTGCGGTTAGTCAGCGAGCCAAGTTTGTATTGAACTTCAGGCTTTGCTATAGCCTTGCGATTTGGCTCTGCCCCCCCCCCCCCCCCCCCCCCCACATCTTACTTTGCATCACAAGCGGCTGAATTTGATACGAGCGAAGCTGAAGTTCAGGAATGGCACCATGCTCTCCGGCGGATGTAACGAACAGTCTGTCCTGCCCGTCCATCCTGCTGCACTGAGGAGGAATGTCGGCTGGCCGCTCCACATGGGAAAACAAGCGGAGGCTTTGGGTTACACAGCTGTTCCCACCTTGTTCATTGACAGTAAAAACATACTCCGCTTACTAATTTGATTTAAAATTACATATGATAAAATCATATATATATATATATATATATATATACATATGAGTTCCATAATGTGTGGGACAAGGTCATATTTTTTCCTGATTTGGCACTGTACTCCACAATTTTAGATTTGTAATCAAACAATCCACATGTGGTTAATGTGCAGGGTATTTTTTAAACACATTTTTGTTTTACCATGTAGAAAATGCAACATGTTATATACATAGTCCCCGCATTTTTATACATAGTCCCCCCTCTCCCCACCCACCTCCCATATTATACATATTACTCATGTAAAAAAAAGCAGATAGAGATGAGATGAGAAGCACCTGATGGTTGGAAGAAAATGAGCTGCCTGACTTCTGCCTGAAAAATCTGAACAGACACTCCATATAAACCATTTATCATTTACATTCTCTCTGTGTGATCCTGGCCACTGGTTATCATGGATGTGAAGTGAGAGGCTGCAGTGTCTCTCTGTCCCCTCCTGCCTTTGCACAGACACATAGACCAGATCACCAGTCTTTGCTGGTGATCTGACACTTTGACCCTGTTAGATTGGCTCCATTGTAACACACTGTGCTTCTGTATGTTTTAACTGCAGACCTCATAAACCTTTTGTACCCATGGGGGAACTTTCATGTGTCTCTTTGCCCCCATATACCTCTGTGACTTGGTTACCGATGACTGATGAGGGCTCCTTCTTTGGAGCAAAGCACAGATCAAGGTTTTGAAAGAGCCAGTTGCTCTTCTTCAGCGTTTGTCCAAAAAGTTAAATTCAAAAGATCCATTGTGAGAAAATTTGGGGGAGGAACAGAATATTAATAAACAGTAACCACCACAGTAGAAAAGTTCCAGACACTGTATCTTCAATATCTATTCAACCAAGGCAAAAACCTTCAAATCAATAATTATAATTGTAATTATTTGTCCAGGTGCCTGTTATGCAACTGTGTGAAAAAGCCTATTCTGTAACAGTCATATTGTGCTGGGTGGCTCTTTCTGCCAACCCCAGGAACTGCCAATCCCAGTCCCAAGCAGGTCAGCTCACAAATGTGCTGACAGTCCCTGTGACAGGAATTTAGCCTCATCAGCCACTGGCAGTGTCTTAGAACTTCACAATCAACTCAGCTGAAAGTGTCTTAAATCCTCACACAGTACTCAGCTGACAGTATCTGAGTTCCCCCTCCATGTTAAACCCACAAGTACTGTGTAACACGGTTACTGAGCCAGACGGTACAATGCAACCTGGAGGTGCCGCTAGGTAGTTGGGTATCAATTACTTGGTGTGCGCAATTAATTCTATCATTGTTTAACCCAATCATAGAATTTTCCAGACCACGGCCTTATTTTCTTAGATTCTTGAAGACAGCTAAAATGTCCTCAACTTCACATTCTTAAATCTTATTCCTCACCTTCGCCATTTACATGGATACGAACAAGAAACGGTTAAGACATGCACGCTATAATGAACAGTTAGGAGGGTGAAATGCCCGGAATGCATGCATGGAAACGGTTGATGAGAATCTGCCTGTGAGTAGAAGAGAAGAGTGGCAGCTGATGCTAATTACATTCTTTACCTGAGCTGCTACTGTCAGGTTCATCAAGCTCCAGTGCTCAATCTCCAAATACTTATCAGTGCTGAGTAATCCCCCATGTTTTGCACAATATATTCTGTTGACAAAGAGGCACTTGTTCAGTATTTTTTAAATATTTTTTTAGGGAGGGATAGTAAAATGGAGGAGAGGAAGGAAAGAATTGGTGGGATGGGGGGGAGGGTGACAGGCATTTCAAAATACATTATAGCCTACCACCAAGACTATGACATAGTTTTCCCCCTGGTGGTTGCTCTGACATTTAGCTTGAGTGTATGGCCAGGCATAGTGGATGAATGTAAACCTGAGACAGCAGACTTTATGGCCGTACAAATTGTACAGAAAAGATATAGTGCTGTGGGACAGGCTAGCTAAAGGGCTTTGGAAGCATCCATCTGTCAGGTTCCTATCTGGAGGAGTGCTCCAGGAGGTTGCACAGGCAGGATGTGGCACATTATTTGTTGTTATTTGTGAAGGACCTCTAAGCACCACCTCTTGGATTTACCTTCCCTCCCTGTCTGTGACTCAAAGCTGTGGCTCCCCTCTGCTATGGGAAATTTAGATGGCCTTCCCTGACACCTAAAGAGAGCAAGCAGTCGATAAGGTGCACATTAGCATTCTGCACTCGAACCGGCAGGCTGGCTCTGCACTCCACAGACAATCACGGTGCATGTTGGTCCATACCTGCTTACAGGTTGGATGAACATTTAAGCCAGTTAAAAAAAGCAGATGCCATACCGTTGAAAAGAGCGGTCCTGTTTATGCGAGCTAGGGGGTCTTCCTTCTGTACTATGAACATGCTTAAATTTAATTAGGTGCACTGAAACATCTGTCCATTCCTTTCACAGCGCAGCGATAAGAACTATTAATTAAAAGCACACTAAATAGAATACTGAGTTTAGTCTTAATAATTCCATATTCCAGCCCCCCCCCCCCCCCCCCCCCCCCCCTTGGTTCAGGAATGATGAGGGAGACAACCACCCTTCCATTACTCATTACAGTGGCTCTTTGTTTGCAGCTCATGATTAAAGTGCCGCTCCGGTCTTCGGAACCAAAGGCCTTCCACCAGCACTTTTGTGAGAGCGGTAATTGACTAACTGCTGGCCAGGCTCTCACCCCTTTCTTTTGATCCCTTCTTCATCGGTGGACCAAGAAAAAAAAAAGGTGGCAGAACAAGCACCAGTGACCAGCTTTGGCTTTCAAAGAGGGACATAGAGTGCAGGATAAGTAGGTTTCAGACATTGGGGAGTGACCTCTGTTTATCTGTTTATTGAGAAATTGTGCACACCACGGCAGTTTCAATTAGCGATTCACAGCCATCTTGATGGAGGACACTGGCTACATTTCAGCACTCGAGTGCCACGGGGGGGGGGGGGGGGGGGGTGGGGCAGGGCAGCCCGCTGACAGTTCACAGCAGAGGAGGTCTGACACCACACTGACCACAAGGCAGGCTATTTTAGAGACGCAGGAGGGGACGCGATATGCCGACACTGACAGCAGTGAAAAAATGTGCGTGTGATTTTCCCACCTCCTGCAGGGCACATGCAGTTGAAGCTCTCCTTCTCAATGCACTGAAATGCCCCACGGGGGGGGGAGCGGAACCCTGACTGCACCAGTGTGGACTGTGGCCAGGGGTCCCATATGGTATAGCACAATTGGACATAGTTTAATGCAATGATTCACAATAAACGCAGCTCAGCTGGTGGATTATGAAGTGAACTTAAGGCAGCGCATAATATGGAGTACGTGCATGCTAATGTATCTCAAATTGGTAAGGACAAATGGGAATCAAAAAGGGATAAAAATCATTCCTTCTTTGGGCAGATTCTGATTTGCGTATTTGGGAGTGGTAAAGAGCTGTACAATGGATGATAAAAAGGACCAGATGCTAAACTAGCCCCCTATCCTTCAATCATGTTGCTCTTTTCCAGAGAGTTTTCCACTGCTGGATGAGGTAAGCCTAAACATGCTTTTTTCGGTTTATCATCCCCTTTCAATCCCTCCTGATTTCAGGGAACACGCACCTGTTGCTTCTCTCTGGCTGACAGCTCAATTGAGTTTCATGCCTTGTATGGAAGTACCCTCTCCATGCTAGAATTCATGCAACATCTTTTAAATTATGACTTCTAAAACCATTATTCAGCATAAATTCAGTCCAGTCTGCCACAGGAAAAAAAACGCTCACTTACGCACATTTTTCCAAATGCTGTCTTTTGAATTGTAAAAATATAAAAAAGAGAAGGATATATAGGTTTTTATTGCTTTACAACCCTGTCTGACTGCAATGCTATAATTTTATTGCCAAGCTGTCTGCACGTCTGTATGCGTCTATGCATTTAAATCTATGAAGATTTAGATGACCGACGTTCTTACCGTTCAGTCAACAACACCAACATACAATGACAGTGGAGGATCTTGAACGTGGGGGGGGGGGGGGGGGGGGGGGGGTGGTGGGAAACAAAAAATATCAACAAAGGTCACTTGACGCCAAATGACATCTCAGCTACTGCAATGATTGCAAAATGACATTCAAGTGGCTCAAATGAGGAAGATGTTTTACTTAGGGGCTTATGCCAGCTGCCTTTACACTTCCAGTGATCTCAGCTGAGAAACATGTAAGAAACAAGGGGACAATATGTGGAGTCAGATAAATATTCTCTACATGGACATAGACAAGAGAAAGAGAGCTCCTCAACATATTACATCACTGCCAGTGTAATCTTACTTCTTGAGAATTGTTTTCCAGCTGCTTTGTGTGCACTGTTCAGTACTCAAAGCCTTTATAGATTTATGTCCTACTTCAGAAAAAAGTAGAGAATTTTCACCTTTCAGCAAGTTGAATAGGATTATGACCAATAATGACCAATTCCACCAATTCTTAGTAGAGTTGATGTTACACATTTTTCTTTTAAATAATGCATATCTTGTTCAGTTTTGTCATTTAAGGCCTGCGTAAATCAGCTCATTATTAGTCGACACCGGTTTTCCATCACTAGACTCTGAAGGGTTACAGCACTGCGTTTTTAGCGACGATGCTTTTGAAGCGTGAGCGGGACATCAACGGTAATCTTTCATAAACTCTAATCCCTGGTAAAAGAAAAGAATGTGTTAGAGGGTGAAACAGTGTGTGATGAGTCTGGTAAAAATGATGCTGTCGGAGCCATGTATGTTCTCTCTGAAACCAGGCCCCTATGAATTCTGCACAGGTAACATTGGGGCAAAGAAAATATTGCTCTATATTGACTTAGTTAATCACTCCACAGTCTTAACGTACCAGCATAACCATCCTAACATCACGTATAGACACTCAAAATATTGCATCAGTGGAGCATCAATCATTGTTAGCCTACTTAAATGTAAAGTGAAATAATTTTCAAAATGCTTAAGATGATTTCAGTGTGTTCTTAATTTTGATCTACAGGTATTAAAAAGAGTTCACTATTCACCAAAATGTACTTTTAAGAAAAAACAAAGACTTCAACTTGTATTTACTTGTAAGTCAAGGTTAAATTCAAATGTTGTTTGAAGCCAGGCCTCAGGTAATGTCCAACCAAAGCTTATTTTAAAAGAAACATTTTGTTCCCATTTTAAACGAATGAAGTCCAAAGAACCGAAGAGGCAGTGGTAGGAGGTACTACTAGTCACTTGGAGGACTGTAATACTCCTATAGGACTTTGTCATGTCATCCCTTAAGATGGATGTAAGCATAAATTAAAAAACACATGATTTCATTTAACTGGTCCTTTGCGACCATTCAAACGGAATTATCTCGCATTACACTGAATCTGTGAGTTACAGCTGTTTTTTTCCCCACAATGGTACACTGGATCATATTATAAAACGTGGATGAATTTTCAATCTGATTGTAGTGATATATCACCTTCTTAGTTGTCATTGAGTCATAGCTGCATTAACAGATGGGGCCTACTCACGCATCAGTTCAATAAATTGAATGTTTTAATGTAGTTCTACCAGACCTTTAGGACTAACCACATGATGGTAGTAGATGATTCAATGGTGAGAAGGTGAACATTGGAATTGGACATCTGTATTTCTGTAAGAGTGTACTATGTATTTGTCATATTTACAGATGAACAACATGACCAATGTACTGTACTGAATTACAAGGGACATGAAAAACCAATAGAGGTTATGGAAATAATTTTCAGAAAATCGTGACTAAGCCCATTTGTGTTGTGTACTGTATTTTAAGTGTACATTCTCTCCCCCTACCCCCCCCCCCCTTCCCCATAAAGGGATGTGGAAAGGCATGTGTCCCCAGTGTACTGTCTGAGTGATTAGGTAAGCAATTCCTGGGATGGATCAGCGATGAGGTACCAGCATGGTGAGAGGCAGGACGGCTCCAGCAGGGGGAATGGGGGAGTTGTTTTCCTTCATATCACGTAGGGCTTTTAAAAAAGGAGCCTATTTCCAAGTCTTTTCAAGGCCCTTCTCCCAGCGTCTCCGCCAGCCAAGCCCTTTGGATTCCATTACTCTTGATGTCACGAATGTAGACTTCAGCTCACTCATCCAACAAAAGCATGAGGGCCCAAGTGTCTGCTATCCATCAGGCTTAATCCAGAGGCATGATGGGCCTTTCAGGGTGCAGTCAAATCACCAGTGTCAGCTGCATAATGGGCTTCATCTGAGCCCTTGTGTTGTGGCTTGGCTCAGGAAATCATCTAATAGGCTTAGAGCCTTTGATAAATCTCAGTGGAAGAAGAATAAGAAAGATCAAATGTAAACATCAATGATGGACCAGACATATCGAGACGTTTGCACATGAAAATGTACGCAACTGTAGCCATACATGCCCACATGCGCGCACGCAAACACACACGCACACACACACAAGTTACAGCAAAGCAGCCCTCCTGTGGCTGGTTTGCCTTTTAAAGAGCAGCAGAACATAACTTTCATTATTCCAGTCCAAACCAACACATAGGGCCACAGATACACTGCACATATCTTCCTTTTTAATTATTCATCCTGTACTACCTGCGGCGACAGTTACACTGCATACCAACATCAGACAGCAACAGGGTAAACACCCAGTAATAAATTAAAGTTAAGGTTTCCACAGGCCAGTCATGTATATGAAAACAAACTGCCACTTCTATGTTACATAGAGCATTTCTCTTCTGCTTCAGTAAGGTTATACAATGAATCTACATTTTTTTGTTCTTTAGTCAGTACCTATTTGCTGTGAATCAAATCAACAACCCTTAAAGGTCCTTGTGAGATCATCTGGCAGGGCTAGCTGGATAGGGCCACTCCCAATAAAAAATGGAGAGGATCAAACAAGAAAAAATGTGGACATATTTCTTGTATCAAGTTTCCTAAGAAAAATCCAATTTCCTTAGGAAAAAAATTTAAAACATCCTTAATTTTAAGTATGCCAACATGCATTCCATGAAGGTTGCTACGAATAAAGCAAGCTGTCATTTCAAAATAAATACTTCATGACAAGGATATAAAGCTTTAATTAGAGGATAAATACTTTTTCACAAAGGATGGTTCTTGCTCCTTAGCATGACACAGATACTTCAGAATCAGCAAGCCCCTTTCAACACATGCGGCATCATCGTAGCAAGCACACACACACACACCTGACAAGAGCCCAACATACATTTCGGGTCTTGCTTTTGTTTGGTCTTACAGTGCTTAATGCTTTCATGAAGACTGTGAGTTGTCATCGGCCAGGATTTATTCACAGCCTGCATACCTTCGAGCCCTTCATCTCAGATCCAACACCAGAAATGAGGTTTAGCACATCAAGGCCACCTGTCAACCCCGGTACAAAAAAAATAAAATAAAATAATAATAATAATAATAATAATAATAATAAGAATAAAAATGGATGGGAATGCATCGATTGGAAGGGGAAGATTATCAACCTGATTCTCAGGCCCTTTGCTTGTTTCTCTTAAACTAAGGCATTGGTCTTTTTATCCAAGATGTCAGTACATTGCATGACAGACCGTTTAAACATGCAAAGAAAATTCTTGATCGCAGTATAAGCCATAATTTGAAAGATATGATAATGACATCACAAAAGAATTTAGAGTGGCATTGTTATTTGTTTATAACATCTTCCATTTGGGGTGTTTCCAATTAGGGAAGAAAAAGAAAACTTAGCACACTGTGAATGCTGCTTTTAGTTTAAAACAAATGTTAATCTTTGAGACAGATTTTTGGAAAGGCCATTTTTAAACGTCCAGCTGATTGGTGAAAACATTCCTCCTCGGTAATGATGAAAATGTGTTTTTAACAACATATCAAGACATTTATTTATTTGTTTTATGGGAGTAACCCATGAAATCAAACAAGAGTGTGACCACAGCAACAGTCCACATGGCTTACAAGTGAAAATGATAAAATGTGAATCATCACTAAAGTAAGCAGTCAGCACAGCATATAGCATGGTACCAAAAACAGAATACAGGCAGATACTATTGTGCTTCCTCAATGTTGAACTTTCAACAAAATTACACACATGGTCAAAAAACTTTATTGATACAGTCAATTTGACTGCATCATCATCTTATTTATATCTCAACCGGCCTCTCTCCATACATTTGCAGTTATTAATATGTAGCTTTAAATACAACTACAAAAAAAGAACATGATGATACAAGACATGTCGAAGGCAAACAGGAAAGATCGTATACAGTAAGAGATTGCATTAGCCTGTTACATTACAGTGCTTCCAAGCAGCTAAATAGGATGCTTCCACTGTCATGGTTACGGTATGAAATAAATGACAGACACGTGTCTCTGACACACTCCATTTTGATCAGCACGTGAAAGGCAAATTGTTCAAGCACTTTTCTTTCACCGTCAGCTCCCCATTTCAGTCTTAGGTATGGACAGTATTTATTTTTCCTAGGCCAGCTCAACTGAAAAAGACTTTAAATGGCTTACTGACGTCAATGATTGGTTTGAATAATCATGACACAGTAATGAATATTAGAATTTACATTAGAGTTCAATCGTTCTTAGCTCTGAGCAGGGTTGAGTATTAAACAGTTGGTTGAGTATTAAACTGTGGGTTGAGTATTGAACCGTGCATTTAGTAAGATCCTCAGAAATATGGAATAAACAGTGCCTTGTCTTCTGAGCAGAGTCATGAGAAACAAAGTGGAGAGACAGAAAAGACAGCAGGTGTAAAAGGAGACCCTTGCCTGAGTATCAGCACTGATTCAGCAATGACAAGCGTGGCCAGCTCTGGAACAAAGAGCCTATCTCATAACACAAATATGAATTACATTCCAGCATTGAGCATAATCCTTTTTCTCAGTCATCATTTGCCCCTTCCATACAATGAACCCAAGGAACCTTTCTCTTGCCCAGGTTAGGCCTCGGGCCATCCTATCAAAGGAAATACAGTTGAACCTCAGAATTGTGGACAGATCATTCAACCAAACAGGGCATGAACGGGAGGAAACGGCATGTTTTTGCTGACTGTCTCTATAATTATCACTGATGCAAAACACGCAAGCATCAAATGGTAAATGAGTCGTTCCATATAAAAATATAGAACAGTATCAAAATTATATCAAAATTAGAAAAGGGGATGTAAGATTTTAGGATTGTCCTGCTACCATTCAAGTCTCAAACATCTGTCAATCACCCACGTTTGCTGCCCAGATAGTTTCAGGAGATTTTCTACAAGAAAGTGGCATCGCTACTACTGAGCGTAGCAGTGAATTATATAACAGTGACTGGGAGCGAGCGATCGAGAACTATTCCAACCGAGGAGACTTGATTAATGGCTCAAAAGACTGTTTCCTGGCTAGACCTCTGGAAGCAGCACCATCACACCCCCTGCCGACTGGCACACTGACTGATTTAGGGAAGCCAGACACTGGTTTCCTTAAATCAATCACAGTAGTTGGAATATACATTTATGTTTTCCCGTCTCTGGAGACTGACTGAGAAGATGTATTTAAAGCCTTTCAGTTCTTACATCATAGTTCAGATTAACCCTGCTGAACACAGAGTGCCATTACTGGAAATAAACTTGTCTTCTTCAACGAAGATCGGAGCCCTGCCTTTTCTTCTTACAGGGAAAATCTTAGCACTACTGCTTAGAATTCAAAGTGAGAAAGACACCAGAGTTTGATATAAGGGCTAGAACTAAATCGATTTCTAAAAGAGGCCAAAGATAGCAGGAAAAAAGCTGGAAAGCTGACAGGGCTAATCAAAAAATTAATCTGAATTCTAATGAGAGCCTTCTTTCTTTCTTGTCTGATTGTTGGTTATTAACCTAAATAAGTTTCATGGCTACAAAATGAGAGAAGCCTGTTTAAAATATGAGGCTACAGTTAAATTAGCATTGCACTCGATAAAGGATTCAAAATTCTTGAATTCTGACTGACCCCCATTTCCACAGAGTTTGTGTGTCAGAAGTTCTAGTGTAGTAATAGCATATTAAAAATAAAGAGCTAAGCTCCACCCCCCGACCCTCGACCCCCATCCTCCACACGCACAGCCCAGCCTTCCCAGTCCCAGTCCTTCCTCTTCAGCAGTGGTTTTTCTCGGGCTTGTCCAGGAACAGAACCCGCACCAGGTCCTCCAGCTCGGTCCGGCACAGCCTGCTGGCGCACATCTGACTGATCTGGGTCTCTCCTTCGCGGAAGATCTTCCACCGGCCTGTCGCCAGAAACCACACACGCATTACCATAACCCATCAGGCATGCAGAGTGCAGAAAAAAAACAGGACTGTCAGCTAATCATGGCCTGTGGTTAAAATAAAAATAAATTTTAGGATGAACACAAAATACTTCCTATTTAACCTAAAATGTATATTTATTCTTTTGATGACAAGCACGTTTGCAGAAAAAAAAAAACAGGTCTGACAGCTTATCTCAGCCTATCGTCACAACAATAAATATACGGTTTACGATAAATGCCAAGTATTTAAATTTTGTCAATGATTTCCTGTCTGGTTACAGATTCACGGGGGGCCATTATTGGTCCCTGCCAGCAAAATTTCAGTGTCAACAGCACTTCCTGTTCAGACTGTGAAAGATGCGCAGACATGAGGAGTGCTGGGATACGTACTCTGTGTCGTCCGAGTCAGTGGCTTGAAGTCGCTGCGTTTCCGGAAGTCCTTCTTAGGGATCTTCTCAATACGGAAGTTCTGCAGCACACCTGCATACAGAAATTTGGCGGTGTTAAAAAACGGTTTTAAAAACATTACTTGCAAGTTCCATTATTGCTCGTACATGGCTTTAGGGAGTTTCAGAGCCTTGGTTTACAACTACAAGTTAAGAAACAGTGGAAGTTGCCAGAAAGAGGACAATAAATGAACCTAAATGCACATACTATTTTTTTCATGATCACTACATTTCACTCTGCTATATCTCAAAAAATCAGTCAGTTTGTTTATTTCAGAGAATCTTGTCCAAGCCTACAGCCTGAATCACTAATACTCCATGGGGGAATGTCACTCTGACTGCATCAGAACATGTACATTAGGCCTTCCTTTTTCGTGGTTGACTCAGAGGGCAGTGTGCGGGCTATCCGAACAGTGGAAATGTGCGTGGCACTGTGATGCCAAGATCTCTTGAAAAGACAGGTGAGGAATTCCACAGAGGGCAGACAGAGAGAGAGAGAGAGAGAGAGAAAAAGAAAACAAGCCGTGCCCATCATCAATCTGTCAAGCGCCAGTGTGAAATGGATTGCCACCCTTACACTCCCTCCACTCCTGCACTCCCCCTCTCTTTTATGACTTTGTAAAGCTAATTTATTTGCGCCCCTATATTTTGTTTCAGCAGCTGCTTCGGTGTGGAGCCTGGCGACTTATCCATAAAATCGGCATGAATGTATAACTGCACGGCAGCAGACTGTATACTTGCATGCTCCTCCCTCACAATGCAGGAAGCAGAGGGATTCAAATTTGGGTCAAAAAAACATGTTTGGTAACAGAAGCACAGGCCACTTCAATTAGTCTGTTATTTCTTTTTTAAGACCATGCTAGCCAATTTATTTCCCCTATCAAAGGCTGTGTTCCCGCAAACCAATTGTCAGGCGCTTCTTTGAAGTTTAACTGGAAACTACAGTAACTCATCTTCCTTTAGTGGTTTTCAGTATCAGTATGGCTGAAGTAACCTCCAGTTGCACACACAAGAGTGATTCTTGGGGTTTACCTTTGTCAATGCTCCAGATGTGCAGCTCGACTTCGGGGGGCTGCTCCGTCTCCAGGGCGATGGTCCTGATGCTGGCCCCGTCCCCAGAAGGCAGTGCCTGGTACACAGGAAGCGTCTCCTCTCCGCAGAAGTACTCCTTACTCCCTTCCTTGCTCAATGCCAGCTCCTCCACTGTGGAGACAATGTATGGAGTCTGACGCCCAAGAATATATACAGACTATACAGAATCCAGCTTACTCCAAATTTATACAGCTGGAAGTACAGATGTACATGCAGCCCTTGGAAAACATTTAGTCTGTGTATACAAACCGGTAATCAATCAACATCAATTGCTGAAGCGAACAAATGCTTCAGCTGTTATCTGGACCAGCAGGAATGGTCTTCATCACTCCTACTCTGTCATCGGAAAAAAAAAAGAACCTTCCCTCCACTATTTCAATAAGTTTGTAACAAAAAAAAACAAATAAATAAATAAATAAAAACACATGACCTATTTCCTCTGTCTCTGTAAAGTGTCTTTGTGATTCTTTGTCTCTCTGTAAAAAGCACTATACAAGTAAGACAGAACTGAACTGAACTGAACCGATAAAAACCAAGACAATAAAAATGAATTAAACTGAAGTACCTGGACTTACAACATAGAGGTTGCAATTTCAGAGACAGACAATTTTTGTTAACATTTGGAATGCTTGTGGCGCTAAACCTAGATAGCCAAAATGGCAGAGCAACACACGTTTTAACCAGGCCATTTAGAGGGATTGTTTGAATTCCGAACGAAAGCTAAATAATCCGTTTTGCTTAATAATTTGCACCGCAAACCTTTTTGCGATGCCAGCCGTCTCTTACACAAGCAGGTTAAATAAATACGTGACTGTCATATTTTCCGTGGTATCTCGTTTCACTGCAGCGATTTAAGTTGTGAAACTGGGCAGCGAAGCGTGACGTTACGTGGCTTGGTCGGCTGTTTGCGAGTTGCAGCCGGGGCCGCAGTAAAACCAACTTGGATCCGGTTCCTAGGCAGGGCTCCAGCTTCAGACAATAAACCAGATTCACAAACCTCTCCCGTCACAGGGGCTTAACGGTGAGGTTTTCAGCGGTGGCTGGAGACAGCAAATAACACTATCTCGACACGCTCCTTGTTTTGTACGTCCGCGTTTTCATATAAAGCAGCACGCGTGTAGCGTATGTGCTTTGTCTCGTTTCATTCCATTAAAGCAGACGGCGAGTCTAGATGGGTCTAGTGTGGCCTGTGCTCCTAATAAAATATTTTTATTCGCTTATTTTTTGAAAGGTGGCCAAGTGAGCTCAGTTCTCCTTCAAATCCTCTAGGAAAATGTAGAAAAAGCGTCTGTTCCACTGCAGCTAAATTGCCAGGGGACACGTGCATTAACCAGTCCAACCTCTTCTTGGTCGCCATATTAAATAAGCAAACGGTGAGCAAACTGACCGTGAGGTCTCAATAAATCACATATGTATACAAGCCTCAACAATTACACAAGGAAACTCTCCTTGGGTGGAAAAAATGACATTGATGGAGGAACAGCTGTGCGTATGCCTGAAATATATAAGAGGGAAGCTGGGAGTTGAAGTTTCTACGCTTTATGTACATTTCCGGTTTCCCCAGGCACAGAGTTGTGTGTTTATGGACACATAAGAAGGAATGTACCTTGACAAACCTTGCAGCACTTGCCGTCAATCTTCTGCGGGTGCTTGCAGGGGTAGACGTCCGGGCAGTGGATCTTCCGGCACTCCTGGCGGGTGACGTTGCAGGTGCAGAGGACGCACTCCATCACACCGAAGGAGCGCAGGACGGGGTGCCAGGACTCACCGTGGGAGTAGGTCTTCCCATTGGACACACACACTGCAAGAAAAAAACAGACAGGACAGCTAGGGGTGTAATGTCTGAGCTGTGCTGCCAAATGAAGGAATGTTCAGGTTCTTTCATGGTGCTCCTACTCCTGAATAGCAGTCTTAACCCGAGAGTGATTGAACAACAATAACCCAATTGGAAAATATGCCTCAATATCCAAGAAATTGAATACCGTCCCAAGATCAATGATTTCAGAGCATTTTTTTTTTTACAGTATCGACTATGATGCAGGATCAGTTTCTAAAGGCAAGATTCGGCTCAAATGTAAACATGAAGCTTCTCGAGATCCAAGCAATTCTGTGAAATGTCAAGAAATTTAAACTCTCGATTTTATTTTTCTGAGTTCGAGCACTTTCTAGGATTTTCAAAGACCATGGTGATGACACACTGAGCGCTGACCCTGGCCGTGCTGGTTGTGGCTGTTGATGAGGATCTGGACGGTGGTGCCGGCAGTCTGCTGCTGGTCGCTCAGGAGACCGCGGTTGGGGCGGAAGCTGGGCGCGCGGGGCAGGCTGGACAGCGAGCGGGCCGACAGCAGCTCGTACTGCGCGCGCTGGTACGAGTGTCTCTGGAACACAGCGAGAGCTCCCCCGCTCAGTGTGAGAAACGAGTCATCAACTGTCTAAGCGGTTCCCAAACTTTCACAGTCCACAATCTATGTAATGACTAAATACAATAACCTTGACTTATAGCACAGCATGTGTTAAAATATAGATTTAACATATGGCTAAACAAAAGCATGCGCACTGTTGCTAGTGCAGGACATGTAATAGGTAGAGCATATAGTTTGACTGGGACAAATTTCAATCAGAATGTTGCGTAGCCGATATATAAAGAAAGGTCTTTTTGTCCACAAACATCACGGGAACAGCCAAAACCTTTCCCTCGAGCCATCAGTGGATCACAGTGCACAGTTTCGGAACCCTGACACTGATCTGAGTCAACAGAGTCACATTTGTAACACTCAAAATATTGGATAAAAACAAAAATTCCTATCGCTAGCAAGAAAAGATTTAGGCCTGGATCATTAGCAATCACATTTTTTCCACTGGATCTATGAGAGAATTCATTTGGGCAAAGATCATTTTCAGAACCTTTTCCAAGCTTCTTGCAATCCAACACCGAGGTCGGATAAAACTGCGACCTCTGAATTCTAGCCACCATTACTGTTTTTGTATAAACCCTAGTGAGGAAAGCTCAGGCGACGCAGCATTCAGTATTCCTCATTTCCCTACCCTTTTTTCATTCTTTCTTCTAATGGAAAATAAATAAACATCCGATGGTAAAGAAATGATTTCATGTCCGTGAAAGAATTCAAAGACCCTACCATTACACATGAATATAAACTTGGGTACAGGGCCTGAGGCTAGGGAGGAAACAGGGTCACAAAAAAACGGCAGTTTCTTTTCTTTGTCATTCAATTTTCAAATTCACTTCTCCTGAATCATTCGTTAAACATAATGGTGGTTCAATATGAGAGGAAATGTGTATAGCCTGATCCAAAAGTGTGGCATTGCGTGTTGTCAAACTGCCATTTGTATTTAATTTCTGGCGGCAGTCGATGATTTGTTCACACTGCATGTTTTTCAACAACAACAAAAAAAAAGTAGAACACTGCCAAAATACGCCAACCAGAGAAAGATTTTTTGTCAATCTTCCCATTAAAATGCAGAAAATCCATACAAATGTAATTAAGTTTCATGCCTGTTCATATTTTATCCTATAACCAAACTATTTGAACCTGAATGCATTAACTCTAAAATGTACCCACTGTAACAGTCCAAGAGCAGCCTATTAAAATGCTCATGCATGAAATATGCCACAAATAACTCATTGTTAACTTGAGTTTTGGACCACAAAGATCAAAATGCTATACTGGAGACACAGAGACTTGACATATTTGCCAGAAGTTTTATATATACAAGCTATACAATAAAGTTTATACAAGCAAAATGGTGCTAATTGGTAAAACAATAGAGGCACATAAATTATATACACATATACTGAAGCACATACAAACACAGTTTAAAAATAGAAAAATGTAGAGAAAAACAGGAATTTAATCTCTTTTTCCGTTTCATCCTTGAAAAAGCTAACATGAACTGTATTACATATTTTAAACACACAAAATTTGTATATTTTGTTTTGTAGGGAGGGTAAAGTTCAAACCATGAGAACAGTGCGTGTATGGGTGTGCGTGTGTGTACAATGCAGGGACCATGTGAATAAGTGGGTGCATTTGCGTTGTGTGCGCACACGTGTTAGTGTTTATGTGCGGTATGTAACTTGTGGGTATGTACATGCTAATCTAGCATACAGCACGTGTGAGACATGACTAAGAGCTTGTGAGTGGGGAAATCGAGGCTGCGTCTGATCGTCAGAAGTGCAGGGAACCCGTGAGAGCAGCCCAGATCTCACAGGAACAGCGATGCCAGTGTGTGTGTGTGTGTCCGGCGAGCAACATACTGCCTCTCTGTTAGCTGGCTGCCGAAAGCTCTCGCCTTCCATCGGGTCCCATGACGTTTCCCCATCACCTACAACCACACAAATGCAGACACACACACACACACACAAATGCACACATGCACACACACGCACACACAGGTACAGGCACAGACACACAGGCACAGATGCACACACATGCACACACACACAAAAATCAAAAGCAAAATCAAGAGCAAAAAGCGTAATTTTTTATCACCTTACTGACTGCATGACTGACTGCATGGACAGAGTGAGAAATTCATCCTAGTGTGATCACAACTGATTGATATACCATGACACACTCCTGGATCCCTGATGCTAACTTGAAAAGCTCAATCCCTGAGATTCAATCAAAATATTGAATATGCAATTCAATCAAGATAAGCATTTTCTATCAATCAAACTTTGTGGTGGCCAACTTTCTACTTTAAAAGAGCTTCCGCCTTCAGCACAGACACCACCATTTTCAGGCCAGACCTTTTACTCATTTCAATTTTTTGTTTAAATTTTGATTGAATTGTACATGCCCATATAGTGGTAAAATGTGTTTTATCAAATCTATGGGATGAGTGCATTTGATTAAATCTCACCAGACATGTTTGAAAATAGGTAATTGAGGAAACATTGTCCCCGGTATACTGCACCTTTACAAACCCGACAGCAGGACTCTGGGACAGCGACGGGAAAGGGACAGGTGAGCTTGGGACAGGTGCGCAGCCTGCAGTACACATTCCCTTCCTGAAACGAAGCCCCACGCCACCCTCACAATGATGCACAAACACTCAGATCACAACCCCAACTCCAAACAGGAGGGCAGCTTTGCCCTCCAAACACGCGTACTCACAGAGCAGCTGCACTGGGAGCACTGGTTGACCTGACGGTTGGGGAAGAGTCCCTCTGCCACAAACACCTCCCCGTGCTGGTACTGCAAACCGCTGTAGTTACAGGGCTTTCCCCCCACCCGCGCCAACAGAGGAGACGGGGACACCTCTGAGGGAACAGGCAGAGACGGGTCCGAAAACGTAAGGCACCTTACGTCAACACGAATCACAAAGCAAACTACGAGAGATTCTTCAGGTTGAGTTCTGCTAGTAGAATGAGGGGACATAAAAGGAAATTAGCAAAAGGTAAATTCCGTGCAGACATCAGGAAGAATTTGTGGTCAATGTGTGGAATAGCCTGCCAGGTCACGTAGCAGAGGCAGAAACTCGGGGGATTTTCAAGACCAGGCTTGGATATTAGATACTATCTAGCCTGTAGGTAATCAGAGCACTAGGTACAATTTAGTCAGGAAAATGGTGAGCATTGTTGCGCTAAATGGCCTGTTCTCGTCATCATGCTATATTATGTTGTGCCGTGTTATGTAACATGAGCTTCACTGCACAATGTCATAACAGGTACTTCAAACACAATAACTCAAGTAAGTACGCATTTCACTTTGGAAAGGTGGAAAGTGACTGGCACAGATAGTGATTTACTGGGTAAGACTATTATGAAGTGTTTCATTATATGAGACAGTGCATCTGTATATCTCAGCTATGCAGTCATTCTGAACTGTTCACAGGAAGGTTAACCCAATATCTGGATCTATCTATGGTATCAGCATTACCAACAAGTAATTTAAATGACTTAATTACTACAGTAGAGGCAGACAGACAAGATGACTGGCAAGACCAAATGACCAAACGTGAAACAACTTCCATAAATATGTTTTGATAAGAGTGATCGGTTCTGTTTGGCATACAGTAACTGTAATTATTTAAGGTCATTAGCGAATTTAGCTCACGCAGTTGAGGAACTGATAACGATTCTAACACCTAAGACAAACCATACAATTCCCTGTTAATCTGTACGAGAATACAGGGCTTCATTTATCAGGCATGGAACTGAACAGAATTACCACTAAATTAGTTATTTCTGTGGGTGCTTCCACTCACACAGATCAAATGGTACAAAACAGTCACATTACGAACCAATTTCTGGAAATGGCTTTACATCCTAAACGGCTTTACACTGTGTGCTTGGACACGTTTAATATGCACAAAATTCACATGCGGAAGGTTTCCTTTCAAATTATGTGTTTGCGTAAGTGTGCCAACATGGTCTCACAGTCAAAACAAAATAAGCAGATTTTTTTCTGGACCAGAGATAGAAATAAGTAACCCAAAGGTAGTCAAAAAAAATAAAAATAAATAATAACCTTTGGTTATATCCAAGTTCCCAGGACACACAGAAATTCAAAACAAATGGCTTAATCTGATTTTGGACAAAAGAAGCTCCAATTTTGTTTATAAGAGTGCATGGGGTGATCAATCATACGTCTTACTAGACCAAACATCAATATACTGCTCCTTCAGACAGACCTGTCTCCAGTAAATGATCTTCAGGGATTGAAAAATTCTACGCCTGCCAACAGCCTAATACATTTTTCACTGAGCACTGAACTGGAACACATTCCCTCTAACACTGAGTAATACTGCAAAATGCTTTTAGACCAACAACTGCAAGTAAGTGTGTTTCGGGTGTAAAAAAAAGTATATAAACATTTTGCATTTCAAACAGACATTATGGCAAGCATATCCTGCAAAAAGCCAAACCAGAAGCTTGTTAAAAAAACTGCTTGTTGAAAACTGGGCTTCACTGTGACCTTCCACACAGCCTGGTATGGGAGGCTGACTGCTCAGAGGTAACTCTGGCTGGTAGTTCCCCAGGGTGAAGCCGAGCCAAGAGGGGAGTTCAGTCTGAGACTGTCCTGCTCTTATGATGTAAGACCACTGATTTGGTGCCTGCACTCTGCTTACGTCAGTCGTGCAAGAAGTAGGAATGACAAAAAAAACAAAAAACATTTTAACCAGTGCATACGCGTGTAAGCGCACACACAATAAAACACTTAACATCAAGGTGAAACACATTCATTATGCCGCCCCTGCAGGGCTGATATCTAGCCATAACAAAATGTTCATAAACAGTGTCTGCAGTGTGCATACATTTGCAGAAGTTTCCAGGCAAGTTCCAGCATTGATAAGGAACACATTGTCATTAGAAAACGTGTATTTTGTTTAGAATTAAATGTGTGCGTGTGAATGGTTATAATATAAATATAAACGAATATAAACCGGTCCTTGGCGACTGGAAAGTCCCACCACCACTGCAGCATACGGCGGAGACATTCGGTATGTTTCAGCTACAACCCAAAGCTAAAAGACTGGGAACACAAAAGCACGGGCCAGACACAGAGGTGTGTTTACGGTGCTGTAAGAGATGCTACTGAATGAAAGCCAGTGACAAGCTAAAAGCTCAGGCTAGAGAGAGGGGCAGTGAGAGTCTTACCTGGGCATCGGTGGCAGCACTGCTGTGGAACTGGCACAGGACTGGAACATGGCAGGGGGGGGCACTTCACCCGGTTACACAACACACTGCCGCTCTGCCAAAGACACCCAGCATGAACCTTAGCCTTCAGAAAGCACCGTATTAAAAAAGGCAGCCATTGCACCTTAATTTGGTTTCAAATTGTACACCATGTTTGGTTTAAAATGGAACACTTGCATGTTTATCTAAACAGTTTGTGTCCACTTTATTTTTTGTAGATGAGTGGTTATACGTAATGCTAAATCAAGCCCTGTTAGCTTTATCCTATGAATGGAGGTGATAGGTCGTCACAAAAAGCACCTTTGAAACAAAAAAGGCAGCATCTGTGCACCGACTTAGCTTTTGGTCATTTTTATACCCTGAGAACGATAACGACAGGATAGGACAGTCACAGACTGACAGTTGAAAACTCTGTTCACTTCATACCTCAGAGCAAAGGCAATTGATGCAGTAAACGTATCCGTAGGGCTCCAGGTACGGATGCCACCTCTCGCCCACTTTGTACTTCTTCTCCTGGAACACGCAGAAGGAGTCGGACTCTGTGCGGAGAGAATAAGAGGTGTCGGGTTAGAGCACGCTACAGCCCGCTGTTCTCTCCGCAGTCACGGAGTGTGTCGCTGTGTGTCTTGGCATCGCGGCCCCCGTCACGCTGCCTAGCCACACTCCAGACCCTCTCAGTTATCACTTCCACTGCAAACTCGTGGGCTGTTTCTTTTGGCCCCTCTACACTATATACACAGCAAGGGCAATGGTACTGTTTCCACACTGGACCCAGGAGAAGCTCACTAACTGGCCTTGAACAGAAGTATTTTGCTATTGCTATCATGAAGATCCTTACTGACCGTTCAGTTACATTATACACACGTTGGAATTTAGTAGACTGTCTTGTCTGGAAGCGACATTTAGATTAGCGTTTTTAACACAATCTATTTTTGCAGCAGGATATTTTACTGAAGCAATTCAGGCTAAGCACCTTGGCCCAAGAGCACAATAGCAGCGACCCAGCTGGAAAATGAACCTGCAACCTTTGAGTTACAAGCACAGTTGCCTAACAATTTTACTACACCGCTGCCCCAGGGAGCCGTCCAGGGAGCGTCAGAAAATAGCAAACATCACATAAACTATCTGAAAACACAGGATGCAATCCAACTTCAAATGGAGTCATGATTACCAAGCCAGGTATTTTCAAAAGCTCAGGTTAACAGTTCACAAAGGAGGGAGGGGGGGGGGCAGGTTTGGGGATATCAGCACAGCAGGTTTGGAGGTGGGTAACTCACGCTTCAGGGAGACTGAGCGTACTCCTTCAATTGTGCCCAGCAGGACAATGCACAGCAGTGGGAGGTGCAGGTCTTCAAACCTTGAGTGCGTTGTCATAGTGCCTGTGGACCAGACACCTGCTCCACCAAGCGGGTCCCGGGGTTTCTGTGAGACTGGGGCGGGGGGGAAAAAAACACTCTGTTCCCCCCTTTTAATCACCTTAAAAGTCAGGGCTGAGAACACTTGAATCTAGAGTTTCTTTAAAAGTCTTAAGAAACATAAAGACGTAATTACAGAAAAAAATGATTCATGCCACAGGACTTAATCAGAATGACATTTAAAATCTTTCCCTCAAATGAAAAATTACAAGTTTTTTCTCATTTGAAAGGCTGATTAATACTCCAATTTGGTCTTAAAGCAGAGAGAGAACACTACATTTTCTTTCTCAAGCCTCAGCTTAAATCAGACTTTTTTCTTTCATTTTTCATAATCAGTTATTAAATAAAAATATTGGAAAATGCAGTGCTTTGGTTTAATAAATATCCAGTTACAGGCAACAATGTCACAAGAAACAAATATATGCGTCAAATAAATCTGAACAAAAGACCATACACAGAAAACCCTTTATACACGCAATTCTCAAATAAAGCATGCCAGGCCAACATCATTCTTAGAATATTTTCCACTTTTAGGGAAGGCAGTTCTATCCCAGGAAAACGTTGATGCACAAAACTAATATCTGGTATTCACATTTTTGTAAGCGTTCTATTTTTGAGTTCAAATGAAAGCACTGTGAGGCACTTTGACTGGCGTTCAAAAAGATGTAGATTGCTCAACGTACTGTGCAAATTGCTGTCAGCTTTTCCAGTTTTTTTGCATTGTGGTTTGGGAGCTCCAGCAGAAATTCCAAATCACAACACTGTCAATCATAACCTGACTCCATCTCTCAGAGGCACAATAACAATAACATATAGGATTAGGTTCAGCAGGACGGAAGCAAAGCATTGTGGTAGGAGGACCTGGGCCAACCACGTCTCTGGGAAGAACAGATCCGGCTCATGCAAGAAGACATGGAGGATGTTGAACAGGTAGAGGGGGAAATGCAGACAGCAAACCCTAGCTTTATCATTAGCTGTTTTCTACAGGCCTACATACTTTGGCTATACTTCAGTGTACCATGCTCAAATACGAAACAGCAATTCTCACCTTGGATTCAAACCCTCACCTAATCTGAATCCAGTGCTATGACCATAACTCTTAACTGCAACATAAAACTTAAGTGGTTGCGTGCAATAAATACAATACTTTCCCTGCAGATGAGCGAATTGTAGGACAGGACGGCCTGGTTCTGGAGAGGTTCATTCGTAACCGTTCCATCCAAGTCCTCATTTATTTTAGCATCTTGGCAGCCAATGAGGCATACCTTCATGCACTAAAAACCACAGAGTTCACATTTAACCAACTGCGTTTCCAGCAGATCGTAGGCATCAATCCGACCAGCCAGGCAGCTAGTGGGGAACTGCTGTTTCAATAACATCTAATGTTATCACGCCTCAAACCTAACTACTGCCCGCACAATGGAGGTACCATACAAATATGTTTAATAATACATATCAGTCAGTTAAAAAAAACTGTGGTCAGATGCGACATAGTGTTTAATTAACCTGTGCAAATACATTTTCTAAACCAAACTTATTTTAAAACCTGAAGCATTGCACTGTTTTCACATCGTCACGGAACGCGGCAACATTAAACTGCTTATTATTCAATTACCAAACTAGGTTGCCTCCAACAACCCCCCTTTTTGTTTATTATAAACCATCTGTTTACGCTATATTCCAATGACATAAACACGATTCATGAATTTGAATTGACACATTACTTGCACAATGACCTAGGATTATTAATACTGACAAAAGGGGAGGCCTACATGTATTGCATGCATTCATATTCCGAGGCATTCCAAAACAAACACAAACATTTACGTTTAAGCTTTGAAGTCCACTGAGGCAATGTTATATGTACCTTAAATGTATTACATTTATTAATTTTTTAAATATTTTTATTTTTATTTAAAAAAAATTTTTTTTGCGGATTGATAATATTTGCTGGTGCACAGATGCGCTTGCAGTAACAGGGACTGGGATACAAATACAACAGCCTATTTTATGAGACTAATTTTATTTCACCCCATGCATAATCGAGCAGTCAGTTGGTATAACTGTCAGATAAAGCGAATGCCTCTATAAAGTAACTTAATACGGTCGTAAATGTATTCGGTATTACTCGTTCAATCGCTCACCAGGTAGGCTACCTGATTAGATTTCTTCAAAATTTCCTTAGTAATGGTTTGATGCTTTAATCTAGGCTACTACTTTGTATCAGCATAACATGTATTAACATTTTAAAGCACGTTTTTTTCAAACGCAAAGTAAAGCGTAGGCTAGTTGCAACTCTAAGATAAATACCCCACAGTGTGTACGATAGTTACAACTAACTGTTGCCTGAAACTTACCATGGTCATTAGGACAGATGCACACTCTATCACACGTATCGGTGTATATTGCTATATTTATAGACACATTTCAAATAAATGCAAAAAGTCGTTAACGGATCTAAGAAAAGGCTACTCACCAAGACTCCACTTTCTATTGGCTTGTTTCCGTAAGACTCCACTCGTCTTTCGCAAGTAAATAAACCTTCTTTATCTGAGCTCTGTAATTCACGGCACGCACCCCCTTTTGTTTTATTCAGCGTAAACCAGTTGAAAAAGTGTTCTGGGCAAAATGTGACCAAAGCGCAAAAAAACCGTATGGGTCCAGATATTGCGAAATGAAGGCGAACGTTTAAATTCACAGTAAAGCAAACGGTGTCATTTCGGACACCTGCTTCCCTCCAAGCAAAAGTAGCCAAAGGCACTTAACACACAAACTGTATAGCACTGATATTCCTTACAGCCGCATTGTAATCTCATCAGTGAAATATAGTCCGGGTTCTAGAAAAAAGGAAAAACCTGACAACTTTTTTTTTCTTTCTCCAGACTGGCCAATGGTATACAGCGGGTCTATTAAAAGTGTTTTGGGTGCAAGGTTATTTTCTACTGGGGCGGTTCAGCATGAAGCTAGGCTTTGGTATTTTACAAGGCTAACTGTTTGCCTCCATGGAACATCTTCTATTGCTAATAAAGAGTCGTTTGTGCATTAATAAAGATACTGATCTGTCAAGTACATAGGGCTTTATTTAAAAAAGAGCTCATTATTATTACCAGCAGTAATAATAAGCAAAGAACGATTATGCGAGTGATGAGATATTATCTTTAGAAAAATAATAACGCTGACACAAAAAGGATAAATAGACTATTGCTCGGCTCAGTGCAAGGAAAACTCTGGATTTTACATTTTTCGTTGTCACTTTGGTCCACAAAAATGCCCATTGTTCTGATACACGTCCAGTCCATTGCGTATAACAAAAGAATGATACAAATTACGACAGATATGTCGCTAGTTATGATTAGACTGTGATCTGAGGAATGACATTTGAAAATAACTTTCCCCAGCAGAAGACCATTATTTTCACAACATATTTTCATCCAAACCGCAAGGGTAATTTTACAAACATTAGGCAACACATTTTATTAAGCAGTTAGATATAACTGTTTTAAACGTTTCTAAAAGTTTCACAATATGCCTACGTTTGGAGATTAAAAGTACTTGCACTGTTATATGCAAACTAGGCAGATCCAGAATCTAAAGCCTAAACAATTATTTGGAGGACTTGCTGTTCTATTTCTGATAGCCTTATTTAATAAGTGGGCCGGAATTTGTGCAAGACAATCTATGCATAACAGCCAGTGCTGAGAAACAAACACACTTGAACAACAAGCTCGGTCTGCCACTTAAACCAGGAGGGCAAGGAGAGAAAAGTGTCCCATAGTCACTGACATGTCAGAAAAGGCCAAACTCCTAAGCATTAAAAAAAATTATTTTCATAGATAAATAAAATAAACAATTATAGTAATTTAACTTAGTTTCACGCACAATACATTTTTACCAGACCACAAACTATTCCTGTGACTTACATATTAAGAGTGGAATAACAGCGGGTGTTCAGCACACCATGTTCTGTTCAGGGAGATGGGCAGCAAGTCATTTCTAAATCTCCAGTTGCAGGTGGACACTGATAATATTCTAATTATTATTGAATTATGAATTAGGGACCTTATACTGGTTAGCTAAATCTTTTCTTGTCAAATGAATTTTTGTTCAGCATATTTCTTATAATCCTGTAATTGTGCAATATGTGCTTAGACTCTGCTTGAGCTGGCCAAACGCTTAGGTAAAGAAGAACCCACAGACTGCGTAATGAGAGAGGCGTTTTTTTTCCAAAAGGAAATGCTGTAACATCCATTCTGTGGATGTTTATTAATAACAAGTTATTGAAACAGTTAGGCTAGCCTCCTGGTTCACCTTACAACTGGGATAGGCAATGCCGGAAACACAAACTCAGCCAGTTGAAACTTAATCACAACTGGATGCAGGCCAGTCAAAACCAATTTATATATATTTTCCCCCCAGTTAGTTGAAACCCCCAAGCTGTGGCACAGCCCAGCGGGGACCCTCTGTAGATGGAGAGCTTCTCCATACTTCCCTGAAATCTGAGTTGGAAACATGCATGTACAAGCCTAATCTGTGTAGTCACAAATATGTCGAACCTATCATGGTCCACTACTTTAGGTTGAATGCTATGCTAATTTGAACAGATGCATTTGTTTTGTTTGAATACATCACTCTACATCATTACCCCAAAAACAACATCAAGTCCATAGGAACTGGGAAAGCAGGACTTTAGCATATAAAACCAGCTTTTATTGAACCAGTTCACATTTAAAGACTGCTACGATCCTATACAGTAAACAAAAAAACTAGACATTAGACCCTAGGATTTTAATTTTAAAAATATTTACACAGTACCTTCAATATACATTTCAAGAGAGAAAGTCCCATAATCCATTAATTAGAGAGCATTTTTAAGTGTTACTCTTAGTTTATCACCATAATCCCAGCAACAGTATACTGCAGCTTGCAGTCTTCTAATAAGACGATTCAGTGTTATTAGGCAGCTTAAAAAACGAGACTCAAAAGGACACCTATATTACAGTTGTTATAGATACATATTTTTTTCAACATGCAAAAAGACAAGACACGGTACCGTCAGATAAAGAAAACTAATTTTACAGTGACAAAAGTGGGGCCCTTATTAGCTAAACCGGGCGTGGCACTGGGATGTCACACCTCCTCTCTGATGGGTGTGCACGCTGAGAAGAAGCCGTTTTGGCAGGCCAGAACCCGTCTCCTCTTCCTCAGGAAGCTGGCTGATCTCCACTCGTCTTCATCATCCTCCTCCTCTTCCTCCTCATCCACTGTGTTTGGCTTTCTGTCCAGCTTTAGGTCAGTTTGGAGCTGGCCGATATCACAGATCTCCTTCAGCACCTGAGAATATATGCATTATATTACATGCCATGGCCAGGCACATACTATGTGTTACTTACCACAAAGCATACAGCTCACAACCTCTTACCATCTACAGCTCATCTAACGCTCCTATTGCGTGTACACAACCTTGTAGCAGAGGTTCAACTGCATACAGAAACTTGTACTGGCTACCTCGAACCTCTGCATCACTCCCCCGTTCTTCCCCTTCATAAGTTGTTTGATATCTGTGCTCATCTACTTAAAAAAAAAAAAAAAAAAACCATAAAAGTGGTTGCAGGTTGCGTTTGTACTACAATGTAAAAGAGTCAGATATCTGCATAGGCCTTTATGGCCAGGCGAATACTGGTTGATATTAATTCAGAATGTCCAATTCACGTCCTGATGGTGATGATGGAGCACTCGCATCCTCTCTAGTAAATAAGGATGAAAATAATGTCAGCTGAGATTTATTTTATTCTTGCTGGTTTACGAGGCTTTTTGAAGAGGAGTTCTGTGATTACCTGAATACCTAGTATCTGAGCTCACAAAATCTGGTATTATGGACAGGTCTAGGGGGGAATATGTTGGGGCGTTGGGAAAGCTACTGTAGGATATATTGTGGATAGCCTAATCTAACTGAGGAAGGTGCAGGCCATGTTTACCAACTACCATTATTTAAAGTGTGTAAGTATTTGCTGTGGCATTTATAAAGGCACACACTGATGTCGATAAAGAAATACACTACAGGAAATGCGTCCCAACCATAATGGAGTGAGCTCACCTTCATAGTGGGCGTGACACAGGGCGGCTTGAAGAAGCTGGAGTCCCCAGAGCCAACGGCAGTGGGGTCTTCTGGGGTGAATGCCTCACCCATTTCACTGGTGTCCTGTAGTCATTGGTAAGGTTAAATATTTGAATATCAGACAGCAAGTGCTTAAAAACTGGACTGCGGGCTAAAGCAGAGCAGAATTCTTGCTTACGGCGTTGGCTGCTCGGGTCTCCACGACGCGGCGCTCCCTGTGGTCACACTGGCAGTTCTCCCCGCAATTCATCTTGCCAGAGCGACAACAGCAAAGCTTGTTGCCACAGCAACCATTAGAGGCACACTGCAGAAAGGAGAGATGACCACACAACTGCAGAAGACAGTCTACAACACTGATTTCACTGGCACCACCAGGGAATGTTTCATTAACTGGAACGAGGAATAAAATTTAATGCGTCAGTTATGAGGGTTAATAGCGACACCATCTCCATTATCAAAGCCACCGGTGTCCTGTTGAGATCTTTCCTTCGCTACAGTGTGTGGTCTTTGGGTGACCACTGTAGTGTAAGCATGAAAATTCATATAACTTCAGATATTTCTGATTGAGCCCAGTTCAACGGCTTGCTCTAGAGTCCTTTCGCTCATCATACCCCTGTTATCGAGGAGTTTTTCCGGAAGTACTGGCGTCCTCTCTTCTTCTGGGGGACCCCCTTGTCCGTCTCCTCTTCCTGGTCCGAGTCGGAAGGGGACACGTGCACCTCAAGGTCAGCGGCGTGGGCCAGAACGGGCACTCTGGTTTTCGGGATGCAGCGGCCTTTGGGCTTCAAGGGCGGCTGACGGACCAAAAGCAAAATCGAACGGCAACGCGATCACTCAAACGCTCCCACACAGAGCAGCTGAGGACAGGCAGGGGCTCTCCTTCAGCACTGCTGCAGCGCCGCAGTCCCCCTGCTTTCACAATGCCACCATAAGCATTTAGTGGCTCAGCCGAGACCACAGCACTGATTGCGCCGATCTCTCGCAAATTATGTAAGGCTGTGTTGACACAAAATGGAGTCTTTGCCATGAGACACTTAAATGAGGGCTATGCGGTACGGAAACAGCTGAAAGTGGGTCTTTAACCCTCACTGAATGCAGATGACTGAGAGCTTTTAATGCGCGAGGGTTCTAAGTGTAGAATGCACAGACATGGTACAGGCTCACCGTAGGAGGGACGAACTCAAAGGATGAGTCTGGGGATTGACCTGGTTCCACAAACAGGTTATTCATTTTCTTCCCACTGGTCACCTGGAGAAAGGTGAGTTTCTGTGCACAGTGGATGAAAGAATAAACGCCAATGAAAGTATTCATATGTGCTGAAGATCACCCACGTACTGTAGATCAACTTCTGAATTGCAAAATGGCAGAATTTGGAACTAATAGCTGAGAGCTTGCATTACCTGTCTGTACCAGCCATTCTCAGTCAACAGCCGCTGGTTCTGTTCACTGAGCTCCTTCATCTTCTCAATCTCCTCCTCCTGTCAACAGTCATCCCCACATTTGTCAGCAAAGCAATGACATCAAGCAAAATTGCAGGTCTGTTTAATCAAAGACCAATGAGGAGACACGTGATGCAAGTTCAAACGACTGCGTGCAATGTGTGCGAGGGGGACGAGAGCGAGAGCGAGATTCGCTCGGCTCACCTGGAACTTTAAACGCTGCAGTAACTCGTGCTCTCTTGATGAAATCTTTCTCTCTCCCTCCTTCCCCCCCTCCTCCAGTGTAGCAGGTTTACCCTGTAACTGACTGAGAAGATACAGAACCTGGGGAAACAACGCAGAAGTTAAATTGACAGGTTATTATCCCATTAAGGTGACAAATATGTGATTAGAATATTCTTAGCTGAACATTCTAATGCTGATGTAACCATCACTACTGTTAATTGAAAGCAGTGGAGTTCTATAACACTGACTTAGAAACATTCCAAAAAAACTTACGCTTCAAAGGGTGAAAGCACAGTTACTGGACACATTGCAATTTGCCAAGTGCTCTGCTTGGTCATGGAATGTGTGATCTGTGACTCACCTTCTCTTGGTGTCTCTGCTCCAGCTCCACCAGATGGCTCTGGTGCTCCATGTCCATGGTGGACATGAGCTTCCGCTCGTCGTACAGCGCCCTCTGCAGGTCACAGTAGTTGGCCCTTTCCTGTTTAAGCTCGCTCTCCAGTCTGGTGCTCAGGAGCTTTGCTGACACCAGCTAAACGGGAGAGACGGTCCAAGTAAGAAAGACTGTTTTCAAATCAGCATTTCTCCTTAACTTTAATTTAATGCAATCCTAACATTCTCTTCATAAACAAATTCTGATTAGTTTGTTTTACTGATTGTTTAACTTGCCAAACTATAATTGCGATTGACAAAATTATTCTTGCTTTAAATCTTAAAAGCTAAGGACAAATGTTGACTGCAGCCAAAGTCGTAATTAGACAGAAATATTACAATTAATGACACCTTCATTATTTGTTCCTTTGACTTGACATAAAATGATGCAAGAACATAAGAAATTCACAATGTCTACTGCAGCATATTCAAAGGACTGTGGAACTATATTTTTCCTATCTTGGCTATTCTGTCCACACATTTGACAGACAGCAAGAAAAGCTGCAGACTGATGGCCAATCACGGCCGCCGCCCCTCCTTCTCTCGCTGACCTCGGACATGAGGAACTTGAGGGCGCACTTGGCCTCGACGATGGTGTTGACGGAGTCCCAGCGCTGCTTCACCCGCTCCTCGCCGTCGGCGTCCAGCACCTTCTGCTGCAGGTCCGTGATCTGGGCGCTCCTGGCAAAGCCGGAGGGGACAGGGACGCGGGCGTTAGCCACGCTAGCGCCTCCGCGGGCCGGCGGCTCGGCTCGTTCAGAGGCGCGTAGGAAAACTGACCTGAGCTCCATCTCCATCTCCAGGTTCTTCACCTGTTTCCCCAGGGAGACCTCCTCCTCCCCCTGGCTCTCCAGCTCAGCGATGGTGAAGGTGCGGCGCTGGGGGAAAGGGGAGACGGCGGGAACGTATTTCATATTAGCTCTATCTGACTGCCCAAAACAATATAAATTTGTCCTGCAACACATTTGTCCTGTGTTGCAGGACAATATAAATTTGTCCTGCAACACAATCCACCGACAAAACACTGAACGCTACAGTGCCAATGCTGACTTTGCGCTTTTAGCAGCACTGGTATTCAGGGAAGTTTGGCAGGGGGAAGGGTCTCTCCCTCCACACTCACTCGGACTTTGGCAGCGGGCTGCTCCCCCGACTCCATTCTCTCTTTGAGCTGGGAGATCTCCTCGGCCAGGATCTTCCTGTCCTCCAGCAGGTCCTGCAGGTGGCGCCGCGCCTCCTCCATGCTCACCAGCACCTCCACCTCGTTCAGGAGCCAGCTCTGTGGGTCCAGCAGCGAGGAGGAGCAGCAGGAGGAGCCAAACCAAAACATCAATGATAGCATAGCGTGGACAATAGCATTCACTAAGAACAACAGACAAGTAATAAGTGGTGCATCTGTGCAGGCTTAGACAGACTTTAGAATGGCCATTGGAATACATCATCTTTAACTTATACAAGAACTAAGTAGTCATATGGTATAAAGAAACAGCTGGACTATTTTAACACCAGTTATTCTGGAGGGATACAGGAGTTTCCCTAACACAAAAAAATAAATAAGTATGGAGGTAAATGTTTGCTTTGGGAACTTGCCACATGCAGTATGTACACACTATACACATATGCCATGAAACCCCCTCCCTAATTTTGGTGTGAGAATACCTTGACTCTCCCAGCAGCCCCTTCTATTCCTCGATTCTCCACCTCCTTTCGTTTCTCCACCGCCTCGCTCCTCTTCAGCAGGGCATCCTTCAGGCGCTTGTTGGCTGCTGCAGCCTGTTAGCGCACATGTTAGCCTCTCTGTCACTTCTCGCACACAACCCCGTTTCATATTCCGCGATGCTTCAAATGTCAAGTTCACACATCTTTCACACTGCTTCACGTGGAACACACACCTTTTTTTTTTTACCTTCAATACACATAACTACTTGCTGTTACACATCACAACCCTAATTTCTCATTGCATGCACACAACCCCACACACACACACACACGCACACGCACATAGGGTAATATATTTTACACATTCATTCGGTTATTCTCCGGGTGCCTTCACAGTAACCCCAGATATCAATCATAAGTGGTAGAAGATTTCCCAAGGCTCTAAGGGATCCCATCCAGTTTGTGAATAAGATGAGCTAGAGCCATGTCGTGGTGCCCTGAGCTCTCTCCCTGCACACCAGCAGTGTGACAGCAAACAGACAAAGGGAAAGAAGGGAAAGTGGTCTCGCCTCCTCGGTCTTGCGGCGCAAAACGTTGGCCTGTTTCCGGAAGTCCCTCTCCAGCTTCAGCATCTCATAGTTCCTCTTGCGGTCCTGCAGGTGTTCAAAGCAGGAAAAGGCATCAAATCAGCCCTACATGCCAGTAACAGCATATTCTACACAAGCAAGAGAAAATTGAATGGGTTTTCCAGTGTATGGTGGGAACACAAGTTGTATGAATGGCTTGCCAATGTGAAGACCCAGAGTGCATGCATATATACACACGGACACACAGATGCAGACAGAGAGACAGACACACACCTTTTCTTTGAGCTGGAGAACCTCCCGTTCCTTCTTGTGTTTCCACAGACGGAACTTGTCAGTGTCCTCCTTCATCTGCTTCATCAGCTGTGCTCTCTGTGACTTCATGGCCTACAATTCACACGGTACAGGTGAGCCACTTTCCCCGCACCCACATTTAGTCTTCACTGCCCCTTCCTACAGCTGTGAGTTATATCCCACGTGAGGCGACGCAGGTTAATTCACTGGAGCCTTAGGTAATAATACTGACCACTACAGAGCCATTATCTGAACCATTATATTAGTTGCTCCCTCCTACCAAACAAATTCAGAACAATAGTCCAAAAACGTACAATCCTTTCTGCCTCTTAAAAAGGCCCAGTTTCCTACACCATTAAGGCTCAGCTCTTCCAGCGGCCTTCACCTGGATCTCCTGGTTGAGTTTGGTCACGTTGCGCAGGGACGACTCCTTGAGCTTCAGCAGCTTGGCCTGCTCCTGAAGCTGCTTCTTCAGCTCCGTGATCTGAGCCTCCAGCTCCTGCAGCCGCTGCCTGCGCTGATCGCTGAGCCTGCGGGGGGGGGGGCAAACATGATTTGTTTTGGCATGGATGGGTGTGCAAAATGTGTGTCCACATTAACAGAAGGAGGATTTGCAGAGATGGTACGGGCCTACAAATACAACTGGGTATTCAAAAATGAAAAACTCTTCTTTGAGACTTCAAATTGCACTTTAAAAAACAGAATTGCAGTGGAAGATGAGCATAAATCCATTTTAAGTGCACTAAAGTTATTTGGCTAGACACACAAGGTTAGAGTACGCAACTAAACTGGGATAGTCTATTCCAGTCTTTCTCAGCGATGAACAAGCTGCTAACCTGCCATTAACTGGCAGGAGGACGGAGTGTGGCACAGTGGGTAAGGAACTGCGCTTGTAACCGAAAGGTCGTAGGTTCGAATCCCGGGTAAGGACACTGCCGTTGTACCCTTGAGCAAGGTACTTAACCTGCATTGCTTCAGTATATATCCAGCTGTATAAATGGATACAATGTAAAGTGCTAAGTAAAAAAAAAAAGTTGTGTAAGTCGCTCTGGATAAGAGCGTCTGCTAAATGCCTATAATGTAATGTAATGTAACTGAAAACAGTCAAAGTGCTTTGTCCTACTTGGTCTGGGTGACGTCCTTCTTGGTGGCGTGGAGGTCCAGGATGAGTTCCTCCTTCTCCTTCTGCAGTGATCCCACAGCTGTCTGAAGGCCCTTCATGTTCTCCTATGCAAGTTTATAGAGAAGACCAATTTCATGTCTTTAACTCAAACAGGCTCCTCAAGCTTCTTGCACTGGCAGTATCAAACTCTTAATTTTACCCATCTAATACTTCCACGGACGTCTTAACCAAGAAAGTGCTTTAAAGTGACCAGACCAAGCTCTTGGATGGAAGCCCCCTTGGACAGTATATTACACGATTCGGCAGGTCCTCGGTCCAGCCCAATACAAACAGCGAATTACCATTATTAACAGCGCATGACAAATCTTCCTATCGGCATCTCCTACTGCCATACCTGATATCTTTTCTGCATAGGCTCGAGCTGGTGGTCGTTCTGGCACATTTTCTTGACGAAGGCCTCCTTCAGGGCCAAAGCCTTATTTAGCTCAAGCAGCTCCTTGGACATCTGTGCCTGCTGCAGAGCATGCTGGGTAGTGAAGGACTCCATGGTGTTCTTGTCTGCCATCGTTACACTGGGAGCCTGGGTATGAAGGGAGAGGATAACAACATGCTAATCTTGTAAATTCGTTCAATAGGGGCTGTGTGTGGGGTAAGACTTAATGACATAAAATGCACACTGCAGGAAACAGAGCTGTGGTTTGAGATCACTGCATGACAAAAGGAAAATATCACATTACACATTTGTGCAAGTAGAAAAGATGTAAACATTAAACAGAATATTAGTATAATAATAATACTCATGCAAAAAGCAGTCCAAAATGTTTCACACAAACATAAAAGAGTAGAAATAAATAATAATAGTAATCATCACAAACAAGAAATCTGTGTATTTTTGCGTACGCCCGGTTTATATGCCACGATGACTCAAATAACGGACACAGTGCAACTATAGCAAAGTGGGCACACCGATAACACTCACCCCTGATGCATCCTCCCGGGGTCTCTGTTCCCCCTCCTTATCCAGGAGGGTGCCGTCCTCGGAGTGCGTGGCTTCTATGGACGCCACGATTCCTGCACTTTCGTCCTGAGGACAGACAGATCTTCAGCACTCACAGATGCAAGATCGCTCAGTGTCCTCCGTAATTGTGTGCAGATGCTTTTTAAAAATAACATTCCTATAACATTCTTGAAGCTTTACGGTTCTTGAAATTTGACAGTTATGGACTGCAAGGGAACACGGAGTACGAGTAGGTTATTCCAAAATTGACTTACCAAAGGTTTTCAGATTTTGGTACATTTTAATGCGTAACCCCACCACATTAAAAACAAAACATTCAATAAATGTGTGGAGTATGCCAAAGACTTGTACGGTCTGTCAGAACAAAAAAGTTAAATATTGAGTGTAAAGAACAGAAGGCTAAATTTTATGGTGGAAAATTCTCGTTTCCAGCGAGGAAGGTACCTGCAGCTGTACAATGACCTGCTGAAGATTCCGGATCACCTCCACATTCTCTTTCAGCTCCTGGTCCTCCAGGCTCTCTACTACCCTCTGCAGGTCAACCTTACAACTGTAGGGAGAAACACAGTCAACATGCAGCAAATGGGGAGGGCATTCATTTGCCTGATAAATGCATCTGAATGGATCAGTTCACAAACGTTTCATATTAACAGGAAGCAGTTATAGCGAGAAGTCCACTCACGCAGCGTGTCGCTTGAGTTCCTCCAGCTTGCTTTGCAGATTATCATTAGCTTGTTCAGTCTGGTGAAGCACAAGGAAAGTGACCGTGTTAAATCAAAAATCAAGCCAAAACCAAAGTTAAACCAAAAAGTAACCTTCAACCCAACTGACCCCATGGACCAATTTATTATCCCTGAAATCCTGATAGCGTATGAATGAATATAATCCATACACTGGTGTAGAAGGCTCTAACAGACGACTGTTCGATGTTTCTCCACCATACAAAGTTGGTGAAGGCAGTGATTATCGCCCCCTGCAGTGCTGTGTGGGGAGGTGTAGAGTGTAACTGTCACTAGGCAACGTGACGGAAGGGCAGGTTCTGACCAGGATGATCCTCTCAAACATTTGGGCAGTCTGGCCCACCGATTCGCTCAGCTCTCGGCTCAGCTTGGTGTTCTCCTCCTGCAGACAGGAGTTCTTCTCCAGGATCTCCGACATGTTCCCCAGAGGCTCAGACCTGCAGAGCAGCGGAGGAAAATGTGGAAGAGCTCTAGGGCACTTTCCGCTAAAATAGACTGTAAACCCGCAAATGAAATCAGCTAGCTTTAGCATAATGTACATGCAAGATTAATATTTTCAGTGCATTGGCAAGAGTTAATGTAAGAAAAGGAGAGACAACACAACAGAATTTCCATGTCATGGTCATGCTGAAAACTGTGTGAACCACAACTAGGTTTTCTGGCCTTTAAGTAAGTGGCATTGATGATCTGGTTACCACTTACCCAGAAAGCACTGGGGTAACTCCTCCACGTGCATGCAGCAGCATCACTTGCAACTCCTGGACCTGCCAGATCAACAGAAGGAAACGGCTGTAAGTTAAGGCTTTTGGTTAACTGGAGTGCAGCAGTCTATGGGCTGTCATGGGAAGTTTAGGAGGTCTTAGCTCCTTTTACTCCCATACTTATTCATGCAATTTGCGCCCCTCTGTAATCAGAGTCTCTCTTTAGAGCTCCCTCATAATGCTGCCTGCTCTACCTCCAGGCCTCTTGTTGCTGTCTTTAAGACAGGCTGTTAAAGCTCCGTTACTACACCTCAGAGGGAGGCCGTAAACAGCTGCCGCACTCCACTCAGTCGCAGTTTTCCTCCGACATCTTTACTAGGCCCTTTATTTCCTAATGCAGACTGCAGAGAAAGTAAGGGAACTCTCAACCAATACCTGTGCAGGTACTACATTTCAGAACCATGGGGTATTGGACATAGTACTTGGGTGTGAAGATGTACTCCTGGTAGGATTGGCGCACTTGTACAATGGCAGTTGAAGCGAGGCCATTGAGAACAGTTAAAAAGGGGGAAGGCCAATCGCTGCTCCGGTGCGGCCGACGCACCTGCTGTTTCAGCTTCTGCAGCTCGGCGGCCCGCGGGTCCACGTTGATGATGGGCTTGTTCTTGATTTTGCGCGCGCGGTCCGCGTAGCGCAGCGTGTTGATGGTCTCCTCCATGTTGGAGTCGGCCGGGCTCACGCACGCAATCATCAGGGTGTGGCTGTTACCGCCCAAAGAATCTGAAAAAACCAACGGGAGATTCCTATTGGTGGTTCATTATACAAACCCTGCATCACATAAGACCTGAAATGCCTCAGAACCCTATGCACTGGTAGACTCATTTCAACTCCTGAAATGCAAGGCACCTAAATGCTGAATTCTCTGCTGAAGAGTAAAATGCAAAATGAAGAGGAAGGGAAAGACGCTCACCCTGCAGCAAACGCGTCAGCTTGGAGTCCCTGTACGGCACGAAGGTGCCCCTCTTGGTCTCGTCTCCCAGGGCGCTGATGACGTTCCCCAGAGACAGGAGGCCGCGGTTAATGCTGATGCCTGAAACAGAGACGGGCATCAATCCAGACCAGCGATTACCTCCCTCAGAATCCCTCTTTACTGCTCAGGGCAGTGATCTTCATTCCCGGCCCTGGAGAGCCATAGGGTCTGCTGGTCATTGTTTTCTTAATATCAGTAAGCAGTTCAGACCCAAGAAACCGAGTGAGGCAAATGAACTGTGTAATTGACAGCTTCAATTGCTCAATTAAGTGCAGAGTAACAAAAAAAGCAGCTGACCCCGTGGCTCTCCAGGACAAGGAATGAAGATCAGTGGCTTAGGTCTTTAGACCATGAGAAATATTCATTCCACAGAAGGCACATTCCACAAAACAGTTTCAGTCTCAGGACAGACATCTCTCATTGAATTTACATTCATAGAGGGATTTTCACACGACAGCTCAGATGTGGATTTTAAGAGATCTACAACTCCCACACCTCAGTAGACAGCCTCCAATGACTGTGAAAAGAAATCGCTCTTGGAATTGAATTTCTAGCGATAAGGAATTATGTCAAACCTTTGGGATGATTTACCAGTGGATTTATTCAGACATTGAACTCACGTACCGTCTCCAGAAACGCCTCCAGATAGCACAGAGAGAAATGCAGTGTCAGAGTATGCCTTTTATGAGTACCAGACTGGGCAGAGGGCACACCCAAAGACATAGTTAAACTCCCGCCTAAAGGCCACCTGATCTGACACAGTGGAGAGGGAGCTCACCTTCTTTCAGGCGATCACCCTCCGCCTTGGTTTTCTTCTGCCGTTCAGAGCCAGCCAGATCTACCAGGTGTAGCTTGGAAACCACCGTGTCACTTCTGCACAGGGGAGGAAAGCACAACACTCACATTTAAGAAGAGTGCAGCCAGGCACCACATGAAGCGTATCTGTTAATCCAGGCCATTTACTGGGAAAACAGACCTCCTGGTTTTGGTGTGAAGTGGTATCACTTGTGTCCAACGTATATGGAAACTTTACTGATGGGATCCAGCTGTTGGACCACTTAAGGATTACAAATACATACAAAAAATATATGATCATTTGCTGCTGAAGAGTTGTGCAGCATAATAACGGTGCAGGACCAAGACCGGTGACCTGTCAGCACATTGCTGTGCTACTCTAAATTGCCTGTGAAGAGGGTGTGGGAGCAGAACGACTGGCCTCTCAGCATTGTTGCGCGTCTCTAAATTGGCGTGGGAGGTGCCAAAACTGACCTATCGGCGCCCCGGCGCTGCTCCAGCGTGACGGTGAAGATGGCGTGGGAGCGGGACGAGGCCGAGTTCATGGCGGTGGAGCCCACGGTTCGGGCCGAGTTCCCCAGCTCCAGGCAGCCCACCATCTCCGAGGCGCTGAACACCGTCCTCTCCGTCAGGCCCACAATCTGTGGGCCCCACCCACAGGGAGCATGTGATCAGGAAGTCATCACTCGCAAGAGATCAGCTTATTCCAGTCCGAACAAACCAATCACTTTCCCGTGCTCCCAAGCATGCTCACCTTAATGCCTTCCTTAGGGTCCTCTCGAATGCTGATCGGTTTGTCTTTGGAGGCACAGAGCAGGTCCAGGATCTCCTCATTATAAATCTGACATGCAAAGCAAAATCCGGGTTTACTATGTTTAAAGGACCGAAGAAGGAATCAGTATTGAGTACTACTTGAACACTGTTGCTATCCACTGCTCTCCAAGAGGGGGCACAAAACAGGAAGAGGGTTGTCAGTTTTGGATTTTACGCAAAAAATAGCAATCGGATTTCACTCTGGCTAACTGGAGACGCATCTGACTACCAAGTGAAATTGCGATGTGGTAAAATCTTATCCAGATACAATCCAGAAACAAGTCACATGATAGTCTATTGCTGATGTAACTAGCTCTCTACTACAAGAAAAAGTAAAAACAACTGTGATTCCAAACAGTGATTCCTCCCCAGTCTACACTCACAAATCTTCTGAAAGACAGGGTCAAAATCATACAAAAACAAGGAAGACTGAAAATAAATGTAGCTAGCAAGGCAACATCGGTTGAGCAAACAATTCCCTGCTCAGCGGCCCAGCAGAAACAGCAGAAAAACTGCCAGTGAGTCGGGATGCAAATGAAGAATAACGTTTGCTCCCGCTAAATCACACAAACGGCACATGTAAAATGGGGAATTTATGCTTCAAAAGTTCACAGCAGTGGCACTTCTGGCCATATATTAGGACTAAGTTGGCAGTGCAGTAGAATAAATTTTATTTGTAAAAACAACTGCAGTCAAAACAAGATGGGTTCAATTTATGTTTCAGCGAAATGGACTGTGCGACCATAAGGCAGATAAATTAAGCCAATTTAGACAGATAAGTTCAGCTGCAGTATTGTATTGTGGTTTGCGTACCAGAAATGTTCATCAGTTCTCTCCATATAATACATCTACAGTTTCAACAAAAGCTGTAGTATAAACAAGCAAGGATTTTTTTCACTGATATTATCCATATGTGGGGGAAAAAGACAATAAGAAATATAATTTGCAAAAAAAGATCTATCTGTGCCCATGAGAGAATTTCAACAATCTGTCCATTAGACATATTGGTTAACATAAGCAGTTTTGCTGCTGTACTTTGAAAACCAATGTGGATGTTTTTCCAAACTGTTTTCCAACTAGATCTACTAGTCAAAATCTAGGTACATTTCTCCCTGTGTAATTTGTCCGCAAAATGTCAAGTGTCATTTTGTAATTATCTAGTGACATATTATGCACATATTATTACACACACGTATCCTGTATTAGCATGTAATGCTACAAATTTACAAACTGTCAGTGACAAAACACTGAATTATATCTCCACTGCGTTTATGTTAATATCATTATACAGCAGGCATGCTGTCTGTTTGACTAAAATGATATATGACCAAAACTATTCTACCTGACAAACAAATCCCTTTTCAATACATTCACAATAAAGTCAGTGACAGCACACACCTCCAGGTAGGACACAGTGAGCATCATTTTATCGTCTGTCTCCCGGAAGATCCTTTTGATGACTCTTGGGATGACTCCGACAGAAGGGTCATCCTCCTGTGAAGACGTGTAGGTCCCTCCCATGGAAAACGTCTTCCCAGAACCCGTCTGTCCGTATGCCAGCACGGTGGCATTGTACCCTGCAGAGAGCACCATGGGTGAGCCTCACAGCACAGTTTCCCAAAACTGAGAAAGCCTAGTGTTGACCAAGACTGTTCATTAATTGGTTTGTGTGTGTGTGTGTAAGCACGCGCGCGCGTAACAGACCTTTGAAAAGTCCAGACAGCAACGATAAAACAGCAGTGTTGAACACTTCCTCTTGCTCGGTTGTCGGATCAAAAACATAGTCGTAAGTGAAAGCCTTGTCCTTGCCAACGATCAGCTTGAAAAAAACAGAAGATGGGAATTACGAACTCACTACGAATACCAGTGTACTTACTTTTCCATGGTGTTGCACTGCAAACATTACCGTTGTAAACTATCACGTTTTGAATGAAATTTGGCGTTTTCAAATGTAGTTTAATTGGTTCTACTGAACTGACGTCAGATTAGGCCACGTTTTTCCCCATTTCATAAATACAAAACAACCACGCACCAGCATTAATGATTATACGTACCTGGGCTTCTCCAGGCACAAAGGTAAGACAACACTGACATCCCTCATTGATTTCCTTGGGCACCAGTGGTCGGCATCTTAGGGCCACCCGCACTGGAATTACTTTCTCATCATCCTTTGTCATGTTGGGATTCCTGTAAAAAAACGTTTTCCAACTGTCGATCATTGTTCGAAGCTGTCATAAAGATGTGGACCAGTCATCAGTTTTCATTCATAGCACGGCCTAGTTATCGTGATCGGGGTGCAACTTACGCCACTTCTATTGCAGAAACTGTGCTCCCAACATTAATGCTACTTTTTATATAGCACTATCACTGTAGGTCGCATAGGTATAAAAACATCTTAAACAAACTTTACGTGCCGGCCAACACGCGGAAAGTAGCCTAATCATAATCTACCCATCACTAGTGATAGTCCATCAAAAAGCTGTCAACTCTGCAAACACTGGCTATCGTTACTAACTGTGGCGTTATATATCTAAATAGTTAGTAGTTGTCTAGTTGACAGCCGTCAGAACTTCGAATACATAACATGCTATTTAGCTAGCCAGCTATCTATGTAGTGTGCACAGCAGACGTGTTAGATTGAACGCGTAACGTTCTTTTGGGGTGTTAATGAAATAGTTACCTAGCAGTAAGCATTCATCACGTGTCTAAACAGCGAGTTTTATATTTCTGTAGGATCCGCGTTGATTTTATGAAGAGCTGCGAGTAGCAAATAAGACGACTCTCAGCGCTAAGTTAGCTGTCATGCAATACAAAATTGGCACGTCCAGTGTGTTGCATTTAGCAAGTGAAGTTCTGCTGGCACTACAGCTAGCTGGCTAGCTAATGCTTGCTAGGTGTGTTTGCTCAAGCTTATCGTGCAATATAATTAGCTAGACATCCAACTTGAATTGCTTCACACGAAGACAGCATTCACGTTTACTAGTAACTTGTGATTCTTAGCCAGCATTGACTAGCAATGCGTTCATCAACGTTTGCCAGCCACTAGCCAAAGTCCTTACCTTATCCGTTTTACAGCTCTGATCCGAAAGAAAATCTACTTTATTAGAATAGATACAATTGTATCAGCCACGTTAATGCTATGTAGCTAGCTATTATTTTATATTTCAATATCTAACTCTTGCGTTGCCTTCCATCAACAAGGTTTCTGTTTTGCTCCAACAAATTTAGACGGTATTGCGGTATTGCTATCCACTGTTGTAGCTAACAACATCCCGCAACTTTCAAAAAATCCGCTCCCACCCGAAACCAATGAGAGTGCACGTTTTTACGTCACTGAACCAGGGAGGAAATGGAAAACAAAACAGACTTTGAACTATTGCAATATTCATAGCCAGGGATATTAGTATCTTATTTAGCAAATTATAAAACGATTATAAGATTACTATTATCAGCCAATTATTAATATGCTTATTTTGTTAATACTTCGATAGACAATGTGGTCTATGTAAGAGGGATACTAGTCTAGATTATGTCGCTTCTTCTTTTATATTTTACATATAAAATGGTTTCTTACTCCGGTGTTATTCAGGTTAGCTTGCCGGTGTCGTGCAAAAAACCTTGTAGGCCTATTTCCATTTTTTTCCTTATCAGGCTCTGTGTAAGCCATGTGAATTTCATAACACAAGAATTAAAGTTGGTTAAAATCCCCAAATGACAAAATCATAACGCTCATCGGAAATTGAAAACAGAAGCAGTTTTCCCCGGTTCCTGAGAATTCCACTTTTTTAGATGTCCTATAAGCATTGCGCTAGATAGGAAAGTGGACTAAAATGCGTTTTGTAATTCTAATACTTTCCGACAGTTGTGCCATTAGGATTTATTACACCTCGTATCCTGCTGGGGGCGATATCACTCTTTGAAATACCAGTAAATAGAAATGAATTTTCAATATCTCATTAGAAGGTCAGTGTCAGAGAAGCGAATATTGCTTCAGATTTCATTATACATAAAGTGGTTCACCTGATTACCATCCAGTGTCCAGCTGCAAAATTCTGTACGCGTCTCTCCTCAGTGATACAGCCCAGCATTCTGTCTTATCTCAATACAATTTGCTCGATCTAAAAAAAAAAAAAATCAGCTAAAAAGTCAATTTTCTTTGCCACAGGAACAAATTTCTCTTATAGCTTCTGTATATGGGACATCCCATTCTATAGCAGACTTTAGCGTACAAATTCAGGCATCTGAACGCCTCCATGTGGACACATTAAAGTATACAATATTTATATTTAAAAAATACAGAAAATATCTAAGTTGTTTCTATCATAAGGTATAGCTTCCAGGTTAAACTGAAGGAATAACAATTCACAGTGCACACCAGCTGATGTCCTCCAGCATTAGTTTTATACCAAACATCCAATATTGCTGCAGGGATTCATTAAAAATCGGAGATTAAAAAAAAAAAGTTCAGTTTGTTAAGTGTTGCATTTCGGTACAGTAAAAAGGAACCTTCAGTGAAGAAATAGATGCTTGACATTCTGCATGGATTTTGGTCTGAAGAAATGACAACAAAATATTAGAATTGCATCTGCTGTTAGGATATATAATGAATATATCAATGAAGCTCTTATACGTAGCTTTTCACTTGCATATAATGTACTCTATTTTTACTTTTCTATGTTGTAGGAAAACATGAGAGCAAGCTAAAATTATTCATGTTTTCATTGCCAGGAAATCAGCTGTGCCATGTAATCAGGTGCAGGGGTAGTAGGCCCATAGGGCTCTTTGTGCTTTCCAAAGAGTCATATGTATTCCACGCATGCTGTCTGGCTGACACTATGACCCCTGTTGTGCTTTTGTTACCAGAGGCAGTAGATTATGTAGAGGTAAGTTGTGTGGCTCATTTTGCTTGGGGAAGAGCAGTAATTAAAAAGAGCAAGAGCGTACCCAAATCCAACCTGAGTCCCTCTCCATGGCCCTCTGTTGTCATGCTAATGCGGGCCGGTCCTCTGGAAGCCATCTGCCGCTCCGGAGGCACACGCGTGCAGCCATTGCAGACAGCCCCCATTATTGGCACCGATCCAGGCAGGACATGAAGCTTCTGAGTGATCGGCCTCCCGCGGCTAAACAACGTGGGACCCTCAATTAACAGCTCAAATCTGCACATAATTGCCACTTGTACAGTAACTGTGTCTGGCTTTTGGAAAAACGAGACCTAACTCTGGCTTTGTACCTTCCCAATCTTCATTATGCGCTGCACTGGTTTGAAATGTATAATATTAGCAATTAAGACTCAAAATTAATTTCCTGTTCATTTATAGTTTCTATGTCCCATCTCATCTTCTCTATATAAGTGGGCTAAACTGCAGCACTTCCCTGTCAATGGAACAAATAGCAATATTGATCAAGTCAACACAGAAACAAAGACAGAAGGCACTGTATTCAATAACAGTGAAGCCTGTTTATCTCTTGAAATTTATCATGCTATACTATACTTACTACCTTTTTTAAATCTCACAATCAAGACTGTCCCTGAAATATATTGTAATATTGCACTGTAATATAAATATAAAAATTATTTTAAGCCTCACTGCCACTTTCCACCCACAGGAACAATTTCCTCAGACCTTATTCTGATCAGTCAGCCCGCCCCTTGGAAAGCTTGATTAGTATTTAGGGAAGCTTAGAAATCCCTCCTCCCTAGCATCCAGATCTTAGACATCTGAAGTGCCTGAAATTGCACCCTTGTGATGCACTTTCCATTTAAATCCCTGACTAAAGTGCTCATTGTCTTCCAAGGGAGACTCTGAATAACTGACACCCTGATGATCTTGCTTATCCACAGTGGTCATAAACATGTCTTCCCTGAAAAGTGTTGATCAGAGGGTGAGTAGGTGAAATTACGAACAATCAGTGAATCAAGGGTGCAGCATCAAGTAGTTGTAGACCTAAAATATGAGATTTGACACCACTGTTGTATTTGGGAGCCAGAACATAGTCGGGAAAATTGCTTTAAATTCCAAAAAAAAGAAGAAAAAAAAGTATCTTTGTAAACATGAATAAATTGACCTCTTTGATCATCGCTGGATAAATCTTTAGTCTAAATGAATACCTGTGTTCTATGGGTTATTGTGCTATAGACTATACCCAACGTATCCGGTCACTGAATAGTCAGCTATTGCAGAACAGATAACAATGGCTTACCCTATTTATCACACATCCATTAACTGAGTCACACCCTAGTTGGGAGCAGTAATGTTCTCATAATGTTTTTAGAATTGCTGTTTGATTTGTCTAGTCACAAAGTACATGTGTCACCACACAGGAAGCAATCAATACACAGAACTGCAGTAATGGATTTCATTCCTAATAACTTTGATGATAACATGGCCTCAAAACTTCATGTATAAATTCAGTTAGTTTGCGGAATACTGTTGTTCGCACAAACATTATCTCGTTTTCAATCCCTGTAAAAAACTAACTTGCTTGTCCTTCTAAATTATATGTTAGCACTGTTATAATACAAGATCAAGATCAGGGCAAGCAACAAGGAATAGGGCAAGCAGGAAAGTTCCCAGGGAAATTTCACTGGGCATTTATTATGTGACCTGGTGTATTGTACATGCAGCTAACCAGAAAAATTGTGACTGGAAAACCAAATCCTAGCACAGAAATGTGCCTGGGCAATGCAGCTGACAGTCCCTCTTTACAATGCTGGGCAGCCAAGCGGTTTTCCAGCTTTGAAACCAAAGGGCAGAGTCAGTACATGCAAAAAGGTCATACACAAAGCAGTCTAAAAACAGAATAAATCTCTGGGTGCTCTAACACAAAAAAATCTTGTTCTTGTTCTTTTTTTCTTGTTCTTTTTCTTCTTTTTTGTTACTTCTTGATTTTAAATTCAGTATGGGGACATACTACATTAAAAAAACATGTAATTTCTGTTCTTGGAAGGTCACCAGACAGCTCATGTAAATCCTGAATGTTTTTTTTTACAGAAGATGATTATTACATTTTGTTTAATCTCTCCTCCTAGGCCAAGAATGTATGCAAGCTCTGTATATGCATAACTCTTCTTTGGCAGTTGTCCAACAACTTTGATCGTGCATTTACTGCCACCCATTCATATGGAGTGTGGACTGGGAATCAATAGTATCTTAAATATAAAAACTCTAATCCTATAAAGCCTGTTTTATAACAGCAATGCAGAAACAGAAAATTTCCTGTAGACAGTTTCAGAGTTCTGTTTATGTAAAGTTCTACACCCGATTCATGAAACACAAACATGAGACTATGGACGCTTTCTATCCTCATTTGATGAGTAGGATATAGCCTCCAGGTGTTTTCAATGAGGGGTTACGGTATTCCCATTACCGGGAATGGGGTGAAGCTAGCAGTGTGGGAAGTATCTGCATTTCTGCTTTTGTTTCCATAGCTATGCCACAATAAATCCTGATTGCACAGCAGGATTTTATGATTTTTATTCACTGTGATAGGGACATGCAGCATTGAAAAATATATATAATTTCTGTTCTTGGAAAGTCAACAGCCAGATGACAGCTCAGTTTGTTATTGAAGATGATTATTACATCCCTTCTCCTAGGCCAAGGATGTATGCAAGCTCTGTCTATGCATATGCTAAATTAACTTGGTTTTGCAGGAACTGTGCAGTCCACTTTTAGGAAATGAGGTTGCTGTATAATACATTGACATGGCTTCAAAGTGACCAATGTTACTCTATATATATAAATGATGTGGCAACTTGACATCATTTGTTAGAGGGACGAAAATGCATGACCTTCAGCTCTGGAGTCCACTGCTCTGACCACTACATGACATCCCCACTGTGTAGCACTTCGGGCTGCTACCTGTGGTATGAAATGTTTTATATAAATACATTAAACAAATAAAGTTTATTGTCAAGTTCCTCTCACTCCCATTATGAGTTCCTGTAGCCCCAGTGTGGAGCAGTTTACAATGTGCAGTTGTCATGGTAAAACTTTTTTTTGTCAAATGTAACATTTTTTATTGCTCAAATTATTTAAATAATAATGAGCAATGACAATCTAAATAGGAGTTTAAACCCAGTTTTATTGTTTTGGATCAGTTCAATGAATGCTCATAACCCCTTTTTCTGACATTAGCACTGCATTAAGCCCTGAAATAAAGAAATGGGTGATGGAACAGGAATAACCAGGCTTTGGTAATTTCACACTGCCAGCGATAACTCATGAACATCGAGCCTCCTGTGACATATTCGCACAATCCTGCTGTTACGCTCATCCACTGCTGCTAAATATAGGCCCGGGGGGGGGGGGGGGGATCAGTGTGTGTTTACCAGTCTAGGAGAGGCTGCGGAACTGAGGGAACCCATCACAGACAGGGTTCTGCATTCCACCAGGGTACCCACGGCAACGCCGCGAGTCCCGAGGCATCTCATAAATCATCCGCCGATGAGATCTGACACTTAGATTTCTGTCCGTCAGGAGGAAGCTGCACGGGTTTTCCATGACAGTCTACCGTGATTCATTGGCTGCACCGATAAGATGGTGCATTTGGTGCGGCGTTTAGGGGTGAAGAGACTTGTGGGGAGGGGTGGGGAGGACAGATGGTTTGGAGGGGGTTGGGGTACAGCAGACCTGGTGCTTCACCACACTACTGTCCCTCTGTTCTCTCCTGCTCATGTGACTCTGGTGTTTCCTGTATCCCACAAATATCAGAAATCTGAAGTCTTCTTTTTAGGCTGATCTCCTGATGCTATCACTCCAATGATGAATGCTTCATGGGGTGCCAGAGAACACAGACATCGCCTATGAAGGCCTCTGGTGCACCCCATTTCAGACTACCCCAAAGGACAAAGCATAAATGCGCTTCGTTAAATGGAATCTCTCAGTAAGAGGTACTTCATAAGGATTTGTTGCATGAACCCTGTACACCGTGTCACAGCTACAAATGGAAATGGCCTTGTGAAAAGCTTGATTGTGATAATGAAGTGTTCACCCTTCCATATGTTCTCTCGTCCATTCAGACCGATGTTCTGATATATAGGTAATAGAACTGGGTGTGTTTCCTCTACTGTAGCCCCGCCTACTGCTGTGTCTCTGCAGCTCCAGAAGATGGCAGATTCGGCAACATGTTTATCACACTGACCCAAAGAATGCCTTTCACATGTCTTTTACACTGGCCTGATTCATGAAGCCTGGGAAAAATTTGAATTGTGCGCAAAAAAATAGTTTGAAAACCATATGCAGGTAATGTAGCTTTTGTTCCCTCATTAACCATTATGCCTGTTTGTATGAGCAGGAACATGTGAAAAAAATATGAATGTGCAAGTCACTTTAAATGCCTATAGCTGCCCAGTTCTCTTCCAACAAAGCAAGAAATTGACCCTAACACATTTAGTGATGTAAATTCAAGATGCCTTTCTTCGTTATGACTGAATGACAATGTACTGTAAGTCATTTGATCCATCAGAACCACAAGTAGGTTTCAGTATTAACCTTTATTTAGCAAGAGTTTTTTTTTAGCCCAGTGGTAGCACCATTTATTGCACCATTTACAACTAATCTTCTTGGTTTAGCACCAAGCACACCAAACGGTACACCGTAACAGCTTTCTTGGTGAAAGAACAGTTTTTCATCTGTTTTGACTGCCGTGAAAATACAGAAAAAAACACGTTACCTGCTTGCATTGTGTACTTGTATTCAGAATATTCAAAATTATACTTGACTCTTCTAATTAAAGGGATCTCAATGCAAGATATTTTAAATTAGAGCTAGTGGTCCATGCCCATGGGCTATCTCTCCACTTCCTGACAGAGTTATCAATTAGAAGAAAGGTCAGAAGTGTCACAATGGAATTGGTTGCCGAATGGCACCGATGAAGCTCCTCCAGGATACAGACGGTCTGGATTTAGTTATTCCATTTACAATCCATGTTATCTCTGCATCTTTTCAAATGTTTACTTAAGTCCTGGTTTTCTCTCAGGCTGATGCAAAGGTGTGCCGTGTTGATTGTAATTTTGAACGAAAATTGATATGGCCAAAGATACGTATACTGTAAGCTGCTGGCTAGAGTATTGAATGCACATATCCATTTCAATCTGCATTCCAGCAGGCAGAAAAAAAAGCTATCATTTGTTTCTAGAAGCACACCAACTGCAGTTTAAAACATTATCATGGTAAATGAACATACAGAGGCATGTTAGCTACCCACTGTTAAAATAAAAATAGATGGTATTGCAAGTGTACCAGAGAAAAAAGCCACAGCAGGAAAAAGGGCACAAATCTTGCAATATGCAGATGTCCTTGTGGGAGTGCATTTGCATATTTCTTATTAATGCCACAAATTGGTTGGTTTATGATGTTTGCAGGGACGTTCCATATCAATTTATGTGTACATCTCAAGGATTTTGCGAGTTGACCTACACTAATACATTACATCGCATTATACATAGTAGCCCATGAGGAGTCTGACAACCAATTCAGAATGCCTTATATCCAGTTATGTGATGTATGATTATATTTGACTGTTTCAATTATTGAAGAGATATGTGAAATTTTAAGGGCTTACAGTGTTCTGAAGAGCACAATGAATTTCGAGCACAAATTTAAATGGCAAGGGCATGCGGCCTATCAGCATGCATATTAGCTACACAGTCCTGTGACATTGTGTGCGAAATTTGGACAGCTGTGATTAAGGTTCTTTCCAACTGGGGAGAAAAACTTAGATGAAAATATATCATAAATGTCTTAAGTGTCAATTTCATGTTTCTCAACATCAGGAAATGCGAGTAGCAAGTACCCTGCTGTGCAGAGTATGTTTGTTATGATTGTTCAAAAATGAATCAAAAACGATTGTGTAACTCCACTATAGGGCCAAACCAGTGCTACATTGGCTGTGTAGACTATTTTGTAGAACTGAACTCTACAAACTCTCCAATTTTCTGTTTTGCAAACACGTTTGAGTCGTTCAATCACTTCAATACAAAAACCTGAACCACGGCTATAGGCCGTACACCATATGTGCTTTGGCCCCCCGATAACAGAAATATGAGGTTCAGAATGGTGCTGAAAGGATGGCCCTGGGATTTGACACCATGTGTTCAGCGAGACAATTACCAAGCCTTCAAAGCCTCACATGGGTGTGTTTGATACATGGCTGCTGCTTTCTCAAGGGATTAAGATCAATTAAATATTCATCCACGGTCAAGCTGTGAGCTCGCTTCATTTTTAAAGATTAAAGATTTTATCAACGAGGACACATTGAGACAGGGCTTGCAAAATTTGGTGGAATTTTTTTTTTTTTTTGCCAAGTTGTTAATGTTCATTTCATTATTTCTTTTCTCAATTGATGTTTTTTTTTTTTTTTTTTTACATATTATAGGGCTGTAGCCTGCATGTGATATCAATGTGATTTCCCATAAGAGACTAAATATGACTTGTGCAATTTAAATCATTGTTTACACCCTGACCTAAATCTTTGCTATTTATTTTTCTTGTATTCATGCGAATACATACTTAAAATCATGCTGGATATAATGTAGTATTCTCATCTGACTCACTTCTATCTTATCAATAAATGAGGTGACATGATGCCTTGATGCAAATTGCCTTCAGCTATATGCAAACATTCTCAGCCTATGCAAATGATGAACCATGTCACAGTCATACGTATTATATTGCATTTAGGGACTGTGCACCCCATGTTCCTCTTGGGATACATGAAAACAGAAAAACGTTGGTTTCATTGTTTTCATTCATTTACATGGTAACAGAGGCAGGTGTCAGCAAGAACATAAATCCTAAGCATCCAATTCCCCATATAGGTGAACGCTGTCATGGAACAAGCATATTACTCTCCAAAGAAGAATTAACATTACATGGGTTGTCACGACAACCAGCCGCGAGAGTGATTCTGATAGGTCTTTACTTCACGCAAGAAGCTAGCCTTGAGATCCGAGCAGATGCCGGACTGATTGTCCAATCACAGGTTAGCAAGGGAAAAGATGACATCATAGGCAAATTAGGCCAAATGGTGTGATCTTGGTTTGCTATGACCGCCTGCAATATTATTCTTTAAAACATCATGGCCTTCAGAAGATGGAGGAAAAAAATCATATTTCCTGTCCTGGACACACCCATTGAGGACATATATATATAAAACAGGAGAATTTGTACCTATGAACGAGCTGCTTGGACTTACTTAGTGACTCAAAGGGTAAGGCTTCCCTTCGAGTGTGGCTTCTCAGAATGCATTTTAGATCTCGTCATCTCCCCAGAGAACCGTTTGGTCTAGCCTTTGTACATCTATACAAAACAGAATAAACACAGGAGTGTTTGATTTACAAAGAAATGGAGACCATTCATTTAATCTAATTTTTACCATCTGTATTGTCTTGATAATCTTGTGACCAAAACAGAAAAATATGTTTCTAGTATAATTAATGCAAGTGTGTGTGTGTGTGTGTGTGTGTGTGTGTGTGTGTGTGTGTGTGCATGTGTGTGTGTGTGTGTGTGTGTGTGTGTGTGTGTGTGTGTGTGCCTGTGTGGGTGTGTGTGCGTGTGTGTGTGTGTGTCTGTGGGTGGGTGGGTGTGTGCATTTCAGCTGCATGTCTGCCATTATTCAGCCTCCCTCTTCAACCCTCTGGCAACTTGTCTTAGCAGTTAAACAAAAGACCAATTCTGTCTGGTTCTGCTTAATGTTTTCCTTCAGCCAATGGGCTGGGCTGAAAGAATGACATCATGGGCTAGGGAACAGCACGGAGCCAGTGAAGCATCCAGCCTGCCAAACGAGCCAGGGTTTGGGGTCAGGAACCGGTCTGACAACAGAATGGCAATCCTGCGTGCAGGCTGTCACTAGGACTTTTCATACCAGGATGAACCCCACCGAACGCTGGATCTAAAGGCTACAAACAGACGGAAAGAATGCCAGAATATATTTCAGGTAAACTCCGGCATCTATTAACCCTTTGTAAGTTTGATATGGGTAGGCTACCTGACTGAGCACAGATCGATCTGGTGTTTTTCTCTGAAAAAATAATGCAAGAGGAAATGGATTTGCGGCTGAAAATTCCCCTAAAGGAAAAAGGAACATGCATATATTTATCAAAAGACTGATAGTGGCTTCAATTTCCATTTTACAAAATTTCCTTTCATTTTTTTATTTATTTATTTATTTGTTTACATAAAGGATCTTTGTTTATGTGGGAGTGTTGAATAGGTGCATGTGTCAAGGCTGTGCTTTATGTGTGTGTGTGTGTGTGTGTGTGTCTGGCATTATAAGAGCAGCTGCAGTGCCTTCAGTTTAACAAAAAGCTTTATTTTTCAAGTGTGAGAGGTTAAAACGGGGTTTGTTTAGAGGAGGGGGTTTGCCCCGTTTTATATTAGGTGCATTGGTGGACATTTGTAATGGCCCGAGATGTTACTCATTGTATTGTGTACCGTGTCAATAGAGCTTTGTGAGTATGCGTTACATCTCATTTTACCTCCATCACAGATGTGCTGGTGTTTCTGTTAGAAACACAAGCTATACTGTTGACAGTGATGCTACATGGTTTGCATGTCTGCTGCGAGGGGAAGAAAAAAAATTCAATATGTAATCACTTCCCTGGGTTTCGTGGGGGAAGGGTGGCTTCGCCTACTAAATAAGCTTCTCTGTCTCTGTGTGATCAGCATTGAGTGCCTGATTTACTGGGGAGTCAGTCAATAACGTCCACCGATTTCTCAGTGAATCAATGAAGGCTTGTTTTCCTCCAGTGGACGGCATCCCACACAACAGGCATGCGTAGACCGAGGGCGCAGCCCAGAATGCCTTTGGATACTCCTCCTCTTCCTGTCCGTACTGTTACCCCTGTGCGAGCATCGCAGACGGGGAGATGTTGGGAAGTCACGTTGCCTTGGTGATAGGAGGTCGGGGGCGCACGCGCCATTGGCTGAGGCTGCTTTGTCATCATCCATCTGTATCGCACTGCGAGACCCCACATCCATCCGCTTCCTGCGCCCTTCTGCCTCTCTCCTCCCACAGGCCCCATTTCTTCTCAGACCACCAAAATGGATGGGAGTCATTTTAGCATCTAATATGGGTGCTGACACTGCCTGTGTCTTGAGTCATGTATTTCCTGGTCTGTATGTTATGTGTCCTAGCTTTTCATTGCATGCTAGCTTGCAAAGAGCTCATGTATAACTGAAGGCATTTAGAAATGGTGAGGATTTCAGAAATAGTGGCGGGGAAGGCTAAAATATGGAATTAGTGTACAAATAATAAAGGTGTACTGCTGTTTCCAGCATTCTACTTTCCTGCATGCCACAGCATGCCACTTTGTCACTATTACTGTAAAAAAAAAACCTGCTTTGAGTCACAAGTGTCTGCTACTCTCCTACTCATCATTGCTTAGTTTTCTGCATATTCATATACAAACAAAAGTAGGAAAACAGCTTAATTTTGTAATTCTAAATCGAATATAATAGTGTTCTTCATTTATAGGGTTTTTCTTGACGTATTTACAGTACTTTAATTTTAAATGTATACATTTTTTTTAATTGCATTGAAGCAAGTTATTTACTTCATTTAAAATGCTAAGTGACGCATTGAGGGTGGGAGCCCTCTTTTTCAATGGTGCGCGCACACACAAACACACACACCTACAGACCCTCCTTAGCATAAAGCAGATGCTTATGAAGACAAGTGTGGCTTGATAGAATAAAATATAAAAATATATTTAAAAATTGCATTTAAGTTGGTTAGTTAAATCTTGGGTAATGTTTTAGATGGCTCATGCTTCCCCCCCAAAGTAGGCAAGCTGGAGTCCTGAACATAAGGCAGGTGGTAAAATGCTGTGAGGGGACAAGATCTAGTTAGCATCAGTATATGGAGCCATCTGGCCCAGCATTACAAAATTCTCCAGAGGAGAAAATTGGAGGTATAGGCAAAGATTCACATCTCATTTGAGCACATTTTCCACAACAACAGGGGTGCTATTAATAGCAGAGGTGGTATTAATAGCACCAACAACCATATGCAAATGTTAGCCCATACATATGGCCACAAGTCCTTCTTACACATCGTATCAGCTGGAAAAAATCATAATTTGCTGATATCAGCACAGACAGCACAAATCAATTGTGTATTAGCTACTTACTGTCTGCTGCCATTCTCACTGTTCCCATTCAGCTCTGAATTGTCAACATGTCTGTTGTGTTGTGACAAATAAAGATAATATAAGCTTATCTATACTTATCTATCAACAAGAGCTCACATGTAAATTAGATTCAAAGGCATACTATGCAGGATCTTTTTCCTTGCTTCACTCCTGTGTTTACAAAACATTTCCTCCTCTGTTCTCAACCGGCCTAACCACCCCCAAGATGACGAAGCTAGATATTTTTAATATTTTGCTCTGGCTACTATGCCTTTAGAATAACAAACACAGGCAGACAAGCTAGGACTGGGCAGACGTGCATGCAGGCACAGACTGTCAGTGCATCAGAGTAATGACTGAGCATGGCTGTTTTATAATATTTTCAAGGTGAAAATATTGCTTAGTATGCCTTTAAGAAGTGGGTCCATGTTTACGTCAGAAGGGATATTGTCATGGCAGAAAAAAGTCAAGTTGGGGCACATACATGGTTTTGCTCCTTCCTTTATGTACTGTAGGTGGTCCTAGGACTTGGCCCAGTAGGCAGCCAATCACTCATTTTATATCACATGATGTATCTATCAATCATGTGCATGTACAATAACAGCTAATTTCATGTATAACACTGCAAGATCATTATTAGATTTTTAATTGTTTTTAAGCATCCGTCAATAAACAAAATGCCCATTGCCATTTAGGGGACTATTATTTACTACACGGCAAGTGTCAAGACTGGGATTCAAACCTGCAATCCTCAGTTCCAATGTCAGTACATGCATATGAGGTGCACATGCATGTACAGCATCAGTACAGGTGATGAGGTGCCGTGACCCTCTATACAAACACACAGGTAGCTAATGCGTTGTATTTTACTGGCATAAACAGGTGGGACACCATGTCTTCAGTCTTATAGTATTGGGCTGTGCCAAAGCTTTATAAATATATAAGGACATTTCACAAGTGTTCTGTCAAAATAAAAGCCAATACTTGGTATAAGCTATGGCACCGATTTTCAGAATCCAATAACTGTGCTGTTAGTTGAATGTGTCCCTGAATGTCATTTTGACATTCGTATGGTTGACATTCATGTGATACATTCATGAGTAAATGTATGAGCTTGCTTTATATAGCCTACTATTTTTTCTCATTCTGATGATTGGAGGAACTGAAACATATATGGGTAAATGCTGCAGATGCAGCCATTTAATGGATGGTATTATAGTCACAAAAGATGGCCTGAAATGTTTAGCAGAGTAATGTAGGCCAATGATGATGTGGTTTATGAAAGATGAGGTTCTGTGGGCTGTGTGTGTGTGTGGGGGGGGGGGGGGGGGCACACGTGCGTGTGACCATTTCACTGATGACTGAATCTAGTGACTTTTGCTTGTAAATAGTAGACTTGTCTACCGTATACCCTAAGGCCCACTCCACAAGACCTACTTTCTGCAACAATGAAATATGCACAGCGATATCAATACAACCTACAATAATAACATAATAATATGATGTTATATAATGTCATAATCTAAACCTAAATGTAAACATTTATTCAATGTCATCATAATGGCTTAATCTATAATATAAATACCAAATGTGGAAGTCATATTAGACAGAGTATGAAGAATGGTGGCATGGGGAATTTATATAGGCATATTATGCTAACACTAGATATATATCATAGGTTTAAATGTTTGCATTACTGTTTTGAGTTCTGAATGGTAATACTAATTCAATGTCACTGGCTACTGTTGAGTATTATAAAAAAAATTAATTGATAAATTAGTCTCTCTTTTTGGTAAGGCATTGCCGTGGAAGAATAGTGGAGGATACTGTACAGTTTTATGCCCACAATTACGGGCATAGAAACTGAGCCTTGCTGGATATCCATATTTTCCAGGTGATAGAAGTAAACTCCCAGAAAATAGAAATATTCCACTTGGGTTTGATCCCTTTCCTGAATATTTACTTACTGTGGGGTGCTTTCATATTACAGTCTTATTTCATTTTACTGTGATTTATGGTAGGGGTGAAAAAACTGAATATCTCTCTGATATAAAATGTCTGAATTCATTTACACACCAGGTGATATGGCTATGAATTCCTTTTACTCTAGCAGTTTCCTCCATCTTTAAAAGAACTACATGATTTCTGCAGGGCATCCTGTCCTTAAAGTACAGAGCTTTCATTTTCTCTTCCAAAAATCTTCAAATCCCTGTGAGTAGCTGTCAGTTTCCTTTTATACTGTCCTTCATCTCCTGGAAAACCTAAAAGCCTAAATGTGTTTATATAATTATTTTTTGCATTTTTTAGTATTTTTCTTCTCTGCTCTCTTCACTACCAATTTCTCTCATGTAGTTCTCCGTGAATATATGAATATGAGTTTTCCCGTCTTTTCCCTGTTCCAGGACAACTAATGCAGCCCTAATTGCTAAGAGCAATGGCCCCATGGCCCATCCAACAGGGTTGCCCTAATTTAACTGCCACCCTGTAATAGATAACAAAGCCCTTCTCAGCCCAGAGTCTTCACTACCTTGGCTAAGTATTCCAGGATGTCTTACTGTATAACGTGTGGGATACCATGAATGAAAGCCAGTCCCCAGTGTGGGTTATACAGGATATGTGAAAGCAACCTTAAGTTCCTTTTAGTTTTTAGTCAAGTGGGGGACTAGACCCAAAGCAGGCTTCTTTCTGCCAACCTTTAATGCTGTGTAATGGCTCCTGTCCAGTCATCAAAACTTAGTACACAGCCTTTACCCTGCTTCTGATCTTCTATGTATATTGAGGGGCAGTGCTATTTTGGGCTGCAAGACACACACTTAAAGAGGTGTGAGGTCTTTTTGTGACGAAAGAATCCTGCTCGCAAATGTGAAGTGACAGGATATTCCAGCAGAATGGTCACGTGGGACATGGCCCCCAGGTCTCAGATGATCTCAAATATTTGTCAGGTAACCTTTAGCTAAGGGGGTTCGTTTTGGAAATGTGGAGATACTGCGTCACCGGCCAGGTAGACATGGTCCACTTTAAGACTGCCAGCTCAAGGCATTGTAATTATCTTATTCTTTTCATGGACGGGGAACTCCATGGGTAGCTGGGGTTTGTCTCTTAGGAGGAGGCTATGCCCGTCAGTGCTTGGAGAGTTAACAGCTATAGGTTGAAACATAAAGTTATTATTCCCTCCGACATTTCTCAGGCGGTTCAGGTTACAGAGACTGAAGTTTAAAAATCCCTGTAGCTTTTAACCTTGTCATCTCACATTAACCATATACAACACTCAGATAACAGCATTCGATATGTACAAGTAAATCAGAATTCGGTTGGGTCCTACCAAAAGGTGGGGGGAATTTTGCAGTCTTTAATGATAGGAGATTGGAATTGCCTCAGCAAAATCAGGTTTTTCTTGTAAACGGCTGTTTGCTTCTTGGAAGGTGGAACAGTTTCACTTTGTCACGCCCAGTTGTGCACAGGTTCCTATTGTGAAGAATGGGAGTGCTTTTAAAGTACAGAGTGAGTACCTGCTTTCATCCTGGAGGGACCTGTCTCCTGCCAATGGCTCTTGTTCAGTGCAATCACCACATTTGCTGTGATACGCAGCGCTGCATGCTAGAGGCATATTACTTGTGTCTGCAGTTTCCTTGCCCATGGTCTGATAGCAGTGATTTATGGCAGACCATTTGTAATGAGGCTTAACCCCTGCCTTGCCTACAGTATTCATGCTGCTTGGTAGATAACACTATCACTTTCACCCGTAGGGGCAGGAAGAGCCTGCATAAGGGAACATGTGAAATGATGCAATCAAGGTTAACCAGTGAAGGACCTAATGTTTCACTCAGACACACACACACACACTGACACACTCGTGCGCACGCACACGCAAACACACACATACACATGCACATACACACACACAAACAGAACGTGGCAAGCCTAAAGCCCCTTTATGCTTTCTGAGTCACATGCTGCAGTAGGCTTCGGGCAGTGCTCTTAAAAATGTAACATTGGGTTGTGACTACTGAGCCTCTTTGTAGGAGGCACTATTGCTAGCTCTATCAGCTCAGTTGCCTTGACTTTAACACATCAATAAATAGCATTGAAGTCCTGTAAAGTATTGCTTTACTTTACTGTTGGTTTCTTAAAAAGAGAACATATCTGCAAGTAATGCGCACATAGGACAGTGCCCCATGAACATGGGCACGTATCTAAAAAGTACCAAGAGAATAAACCATACATATATGTTTTTAAAATGTAATTTTCCAGAACCTGCCCTTGAAGTCTCTATGGCTCTACACACATTAATTTTTTTCATGTAACAGGTAAATCAATACCTTTCGACAACTTATTTATCAGTCTTCCTAGTGAAATAATTGAAGTGCTGCCATATCTTTCTGGTGAACCCTCAAAAAGGTGTTAGTAAATATCAAATGGAAAGCTCTGGTCTGCAATAAGTACTGCTGATAATGGATCAGATATGGGCTGGGAGGTGGCTAAACTAAGCTTTAATCAGGGTGGATATGAACACTTTCTCCCTGAAGCATTTGTATATGGGCTGGACTTGTATATTGTTTCAGGTGTACTTGGTATGTTTGAAAATGAGAACAACATTACTCTCCTCAGAAAGTTTCAATATAGGCACATACTTTAATTATAATTAATTAAAGATGTGGTCTCATAGAAGTGAGAAGATGTGTGCCATCTGAGGTTGTGGTGATGATCTCAAGAAAATCTAAGAAAAAAATTTAACAAGATGGATATTTTGCCTGTGTGCTGAACCCTGCACTATCAGTGAAACTTGTTTCCATGTGGTTTCCTGGGTCTACAATCAAGAAAATAATTAACTGAAAATGAAATGAATTTGTTTTTTGGCTACATTGTCTGTATCCAAATACAAAGAACATTGGTAGTGTAGAGAGGGATTTGCCTATGAGCGCTGACAGATTCTGAGCTGCAAACAAAGAGGGCTGGAAAATTAACCATTAAACTGGTTATTGGAGTCAAACAGTTTTAATTCATTTTGCATGATTAAGAAGAGTGTTGAATATCTGAATAATTCACTGGCCAGTGTCATCCCAAAGCTGTCTTTTTAATGTTGTTTTACATCGTTGCTCTTTCCTCTTGTCATTATTCTGGTTTGGAAATTCTAACACCTTTTTTTGTTTTTAACTGCGACTTTAGATGTGTACTACTACCATCTTGGAAAAATAGATTTTATTCTCAAGAGACTTCCTGGTGAAACAAATGATACATAAAAATAAATTCATCTTTCACCACTTTAGCCAAAAAAGAACTGAAGAAAACCACTCCATAATGCTGTAGTCTGCCTACAATCCCATTCTAGAAGACTTACACTGAGACAGTACGCTAAACATTAGAAATGGCATAAAATCTTTTTGTCATTCTGAATTTATTCATTACGTCATAGCTAATGGACTATTGGGGCATATGATAATTTTGTCCTGATAACTAGCTGGTTAGCATTAGCTCAATAAATGAATCTTTTTTTATTAATCTTCATCCAGTTTTAGCACCGTCTAGATATTGACTTGCCTCAGAACATTTATTGTTCGGTTGCTCCCAATTCCAGAAAAGAGGCCTTTTTCCAATGTGGAATTATACGTTGTACTGTAGACCTGAAATGAACTCATCTCACCAATAGCATTGCAGGGGAAACAAAGAAACATTCTGTCCAGGCAGGAAAGCTCAACATGGTGAGCAGTATCCAAGCTCTGTTCTATACCATTTCACACAGGGGAGCCAGTGGTAATTACATTACACAAGCTAACTATATTAAGGCCATTCCACCTCTCCCCTTGCTTCACAGTGCACAGCTGTCCTATGACGGCTTGATTCTTACTGTATAAATCACACACCTTTTTTTATTCGTCATGTTTGGGACCAGAATACTGTGTGTGACTTCTGTGAGGTCATCCAGGAGCTGTGTGAGATTTCTGTCAGGATATCAGCGGGCTTCTGTGATATATTGTAATAGGAAGAATAGATAGAAATTGCATATCCTTCTGAAGAGATTCACATCAGACTGGATTTTCAGGCTTTACTTTCATTGAGTATAACTATTGTAGTCATTCTATAGCCTGAGAGGGCATTCAATTCAGCATATCCAGGACATTGAAAGAGGTGACCCTCTCAGGTTAATGTGCACATTTAAATAATTTATTGGATATGATAAATAGTGTTTCGCTACTGAAGCCAGTGTAATGGGTCTGCACTGGGCGGATGGACCTTTTCATTCAGTACGGTGGCGAATCTGATCTTCGAATATTTTGTTTTGATGATCTCCATTCACCTCAGGGCATTGTGAGTGCTGCTGAAGATGTCTGATAGTGCGGGCACTGAAGAGAAACCTCCAGCCCCGCCCCTGAGAATGAACAGCAACAACAGAGACTCTTCATCAGCCAATCACAGCTCTAAACCCCTTCCAATGGCTCCAGAGGAGAAGAACAAGAAGGCTCGTCTGCGCTCGATATTTCCAGGAGGTGACAAGAGTGAGCACATGTCCGCCCCCCAAACCCTGCCCCCCACCCCAACCCCCTCTGTCTGACCTCACGTGATCACGCCCCCGCTTCAAAGTCAATCATGAAATATTAGTGTAAAAGAGATAAGAGATGTGTGGCTCAGCAGAACCAGTTAGATTAAGGAAATTACATCCATTAATCCCATTGAAAGTTCGAACAATGCTCAACAAAATAGTATCTTACCTCTTTAGCACTTCCATATTCATTCTTCTAATTTAAAGCACAGAAATGTCTGTTGTTTTATTAGTAAGGCTTTTCTTGTTTTTCTCTGTTGTTGGAATACAATTGTGTGCATAAACATTAAAGTATCACCTAATAAAAAGAAATTAAACCAAGAACCATCCTAGAATGTCTCCATTCATGTTATGGATAAATGTGGTAACATTTATAACACTACTATGCTAAACACAAGATAAAGTGAAATTAGCTGCGTAAATATTGTTTTGTTTTGCTCTGTAGCCAATAAGAAAAAAGAAAGGGAGCGTCCAGAGATTTCTCTGCCCTCTGACTTCGAACACACCATACACGTCGGCTTTGATGCAGTTACCGGAGAGTTTACGGTAAGGGAAGACCCGACTGCACTTGTTTTCGTTATTATTAGAAATATACTTTTGTGACTGCTTTTTTTTTCGTAATGTGCCTTTTTTTAAACATATTTGCACACCGTTTACAGATTACACTTTATGTCATTACGTGAAGAATATAATCACATATTTACTGCTTCAGAAATTTATATCAGGTAGAGTTTCGTATTTCCTTTATCACGCTGTTTCCCATGCTCAAATCACAAACAACTGGGGATTCCTGTCGCCAGATCAACTCTAAATAGAACCACATTACCAAGGCTACACGTTAAACAAAGCATACTTCATTCAACAGCTAGAAATCTCGTTGAGTTGTGAATTAGCAGAGTTGTGTGTGTCAAATTAGAGTTGAAGTGAAGACCTGCAGGATGATAGATTTCCCGGAGCACGATTGGGTAGCCCTGGTGTAGCTCATGAACAGCACATGTAGTGTGATTATATGTACATATGAAAATATCTTTTTTTTTATTTTTATTTTGATTAAAACTGCATCACGTGTAAAGACATATTTAGAATTGTTAAATATTCTTACAATATATACAGTTCCATCTAATCATTCTTCTCATTGTGATGCTGAGGTCAGTAACAGACAGAGAATATTATATTATGCAAAAATATTGCCCACGGCCATATGCTACACTGTAAAAGTTTTAATTTATGCTTTGTTACCTCTGTGGGAATATTTACTGTAGAAGAATAATACCATGAAAACAATGCAACCTGATTCTAATATGACAGACCAATGCTTATTTAAAGTGTGCAAGACTTATAGGAGACCCACCCATAATCACTATACACAGGTAACACTGAAGCACAGCATGATTTTGTCTCGCACCTGCACCAGTGCACTGGATGCAGGCTGAAAATGTGTGAGCTTGTCCCTCCTCTCCCTCAAAGGGCATCCCTGAGCAGTGGGCACGACTCCTCCAGACGTCCAACATCACCAAGCTGGAGCAGAAGAAGAACCCACAGGCCGTGCTGGACGTTCTCAAGTTCTACAACTCCAAAGAGACCGTCAACAACCAGAAATACATGAGCTTTACCTCTGGAGGTGAGGGCCAAAACGCGGTCATGTGATTTCTATGCAGCTCACTCACAGTGGATGTTTTGGGCAGTGACCCCAATAAGCAGAGCCCCAGAGCTATATTTGCACCGCTCTGCTAATTGTTTGGTGAGGGTGAAAAAAAGTTGGTCTGGGACACTTATTTTATTTGTACTTGTCCTGGCCTGCTAGCAGTACATATTTTCTGCTTATACCCTACAATTACATAATAAAAATAAATATTTTCTACTGTAGTTTTTATGTGACAGAACTATCTTACCAATCCGCTGTCTAAGTGAAATTATGTTTCTTATTTCAGATAAATCAGCACATGGTTATATAGCACCTAATCCTCTGGTAAGTACACATTTGAAACTATTCTTTCCATTTGCCTACATAGAAATGTATAAACAGCCCACAAGGCCATTGGTGGTAATTAACGCTGCACCATTGAGTTAATCAATCAAACTCATCAGATTTTGCTTTTGGCAGTACCAGATTTAGCCATGTGGTATCGTCATATGAAAACGAATTAACATCAAATCAAAATGTCCGTTGTGTACTTTGAGAATGCTCTTTGCTTGTTGCAGGCCAGTTACAGGACAGTTGTATTGAAACTGAGGCAGGTGTGCCCAAGTGGTCAGAAGCGGTTAGCCGCGCTCAGGGAATAGTGTTGCTGTTTAAAACCTAAAACACATAAAACGAAGGAGTAGTCAGTTTCGGTATTCTGTGGTTCTTTTATACTTTGCACAGCTGGCGCCTGTGAATTGTGAATGCCAGGTGTTTTCCAGTGACAGTTATGGTGTTCTGGCACCTTCATCTGCTTTTCATCTTAAAGGCTTACTTCCCATTAACGGCCATGAACACAGCCAATATGTGACTGCGACAGGCATTTCCTTTAGCCTTTTCTGTGCCTCTAAATATAGCCCTACCTTCAAACAAGACAAGACACATTTTGCTGAAAACAAGTCTAACCCATCAAATACATACAGCCAATCAGACATCATCCCTAATTATTTTCCTATAGTTGTCTAGTTGCCTGCATTGTAGTTACATGTAAGCAAAGGTTTTTGCATGTATACATACATAGACTATATTGGTATTTCAGGTACGCCATCCACCAAGTTGCACGTACCTGCAGTGCATATTGTAGCTTTATATCAGATTTTTCACTATAGTACACATCTTATTTTAATGTATGTACTGTGACCATTGAATGAACTGTCAAAAGTGAACTTGAGGTGAACCTTAGATTAGATTCCCCCTTTAACTGTAAAACCTTTAACCCTAAAGCTGCCTTGTAATCACAGTGTGCATCATAATATGTGAAGGACTGCTTTGTTCCTAGTTGGTCTGTCATTGTTTGGTGAAGCTTGTAGTAGGGAAATCATTTTCATACTGCACTCTGTGTGAGGCTTACTCCTGTATATATTATCCACAGAACATTGGCTGTATTATAGAGCTGCCAATGCCACAAAAATAGAGGAAGTAGAGTACATTTGTTGCATTCTGACTAAATATATAACAGAGGGTATGGTAACCTAATCTCTGATATAAGAAATTATGATTCTGTCAGAGAGACAACTAGAACAAGTGTGCAAGTTGTTTCTGTATGTTGTTTGGACCCCATTAATTGCTGCTTGCAGCTGTATTTTTTATTATTATTACTTTGAACAACTAGAGTTGAAAGCCTAATGTTCATTCTAACTCTATGGCTGTGACTCACCAGCATCATTCTCCTGTCGTCATGACATAAACAGGGTGAGACGAGCAAAGACACCCGCTTTGCCGTTTTCCTTAGCACTGATTTGATTTGCATTGTCTGTCTGTGAGGTATGGTATTGGGTACACAGGAGGATGGGTTTCCCCCTTGTGCCTGGTTCCTTCTGAGGTTTCTTCCCATCTGCCACAGAGGAAGTTTTACTGTTCTACTTAGGCTTGCTCCTGTGGGGGTTTAGGCCAGAGTTGTCTGTGAAGCGTATTATGACAATTGCTGTAAAATACGCTATATAAATAAAATTTGATTGATTGAACATAGACTGATGCATGTCTCTTGCATATTTTCCAAACGTATCGCTTTATTAAGATGGTGAGGCTCCAGGGTTGTCCAGGATGTGGACAGAAACTAGCGTGAATCCGCAATAGCTGCGACCATGTGTGCATGCATCCACGCACACACCCTCACACAACCACGTGACCTCTTCTTGGGCCCATGACCAACCTTTCCACAAAATCGTGTGCAAATCTGTGAATCCATTTGGGAGTTATGCACCTTTTTGTGATAGGCCACGCCCATCGCCACGCCCCCTCTTGGTCAATCGGCCTGAAAGTTACTCAGCTGTACCTTCAGTCATGGCCAAACTCCTTGCCAAATTTCAGCCTCCTGGGGCGAAATAGCTATAGAGCTGCGGTCGCAGCTAATAACAATAAGGGCTCCCATGAAAGACTTGTGCCGCAAGTCAGAAACAGGATGAATGAGAGGGCTGACATATTTTAAAAGAAGAAGTAAATCTGAGAAAGCTTTATATATGACATGAGAGAAAGACTATCATGGGCACATTCACCCTGACCTTCTGGTTGGTGCAGGAACAAAAACTAAAATAAAAAAAATTAAAAAGAAATAAAATTCTGTCGATATTTGACTTGTCGATGGTATTTTTTTATCCAATAAGATCATCTATGATCATGTTTTCTTTGTGTTTTTCTTGTTTCTGGGATAGTTTGTAAGAAAGAAAATTAGCCAAAGACGTTTTGTCAAATTCATAACTTTAATACTACTATACACTAAAGGAAAGATAGCATGTTAGTATGTATAGTGGAGTGCAAGTCAACTCTGATATGTCAGTCTCAGTGGTTTTCATTTTATTTATTTTATCCCTTTTATTTTTCTGCAATACAAAATAAACTCAACTGAGATGGTGATGAATCTTTGGTGTTGTACTGAAATATAAATTTGCACTGACAACCATTGTTGTCCTCAACTCACTGTTTTTGACTGATTGTAGTGGAAGTGTAATTCAATGTATTACAAGCTGTATATGTATGAAATTTCCAACAGGGGTTAGTAAGGCCAGGATACAAATTAAAACAATGTTCCCAAGACCACTTGAGAGATGTGGTCTCATGCTGTTTTGAACAGTACATTTGTAAATTTGACGAACTGAAGTGTTTGCAGTATGAAAGCCAAATCATTTATGAGAGCTAAGGGCACCTATTGAAGGACCCAAAACTGCAGCCGTTATGTCTGAAGGAGTGATTTGTTGGATTTTGCTTCAGCCACATCCTGCTCTTCAGAATATAAAGAACAGTGCCTTCCCGCCATGACTGTGAGGACTGTGTTGACCGCAGCACAAGTGTGCGCACCCTCACGATCTCTGTTTAGCAGGCTTTCGGTAAATGTATGGTAATTATGCAAATGAAGGCAGCTGCAAACTGTCTATCCAAGTATCCGCAATGCTTATTGCCAAATATGTTTTGTAGTGAGTGAACAAAGTATAAAATCTCCATGAGCAATGCTAACATGGTTCACTAATATATTTGATCTGTTTACTATATTAAATGACACAGCTTTTTTGTTTGCCTCAACTCATACACACACACACACACACACACACACACACGTTTGTAACAAAAAACGAGTGACATTAAATATTTTCAGGTAGCCTCGTGTCTATTTAGTAAATATACCCATGGCGCCTTAGTCTGAGAGGCGGTGACTCTGTGTGTTTTAAGTAACCACAACTAACTTAAGTAACCACCCAGCTGAATTACACTAGACTCGTCTCCACTCATCTCAATTTGTGAAAAGTGCCAAACAGAACATTTTCCAGCTCAAGTTGAACTTATTTGAACTCATCCAAAAATAGCATCGACATCCTCATGTCTTTTATGTCTCGATTATCCGTTTCATTTTCAGTTCTTGTGTATCACAGTGACGAAACCGCAAAATATGAAAGGGGGCCGTCACAAATGTTCGAAGCTAAAATGCCTCGCGCATTCTCGCACATGCCTGCTTTAAATGTGCACTGGGTCCTTCCAGTCATGCAGAAGATAGCCGTACACAGCAAGAGAATGTTAATGGGCTGCTACCATACGCTAGCGCTTGAGTGCAACTGTACTCTGACAAAGGGATACATTAGTGCAGGGAAAGGCCCCGAAGTCCATTTGCTTTTGTGTGTTGTATGGGTTTGTGTTCAGTATTCAATCCTGCCATTCTCGACCTTTACATTCAGAAACGCCTCCTGTCTGGGCCTGCTCTCACCATTAGATCCTGCAGCGCATTATTTGACAAGGTAATATTTCACCTGCTTCATATATATATATATATATATATACCTCTCTTTTAGAAATTATATAAGGATCCCAAGATTAGCGAAGAAATGAATATTTTACAACTATGTATGCCCTCCAAAAAAATATATACTTTTCTGATAGTAAAATTGCATCCACAATTGCATTTTCAAAATTTCAGTGTTAAAACTGTGAGATCACATTACCACATTGCAGCCACAGTCTCATAAATCAAAGTTTTAGTACAACCTTTAAATTCACTAACAATAATCTGATGAAAAATATTGTTGGGACCTCAAACCATAGCCATTTATTTAGAGTGGGAATTTATATTTATATGATAGTTTAAATCACTGTCAGGTCCCAGCATAATGCAGTGCTGTTCCAAGTAAAATGTATGCTGGATGCTCTGTTGGTAAATGGCTAGACTAGTCTGCATGGCCTGTTCTCATCATTAAACACCATTATGTCCTTATGTTCTTAAATACCTACGATAAAGAATGATTTTATGCCAATTCAAAATACAAAATACTCATAGAATGCACAATCTGTTAACAACACATAATTATTATTTGGTGCCTTTATTTCGAAAATAATTTTGAAAATGGATGCTCCCCCCCACAGCACCCATGGCTATGCCTACATTATTTTGTTTAAAACAGGCATTGTTTTATTCCCTCATATTTATGTTAATAAAATGTGCCTGTAAGTCATGAATGCATTTTCTCATTTTATTGCTCGTTCCATTCATTTGATTGCACATTGCCCCAGTGAATGTGAATGCTCCACTTATAAAAATAAAATTGTCGAAGGCAGATGCTAATCTCATGAGTGGGTTGCGCTGCATTAGGGACATACCTATTCTTATCAACTGCACAGTCACTGCCAGATGCAGTCATCTTGATTTTCTTCTAAAACAAAGCAGCTCATGCAGTATTAACAATAAAAAAAGACATGTTAAAAAGTTAGAAATATAAAGAAATAAAGAATTATAGCTATTATTAGAATCTGAACATTGAGTCGCCCTCTTAAAAATCTTTCATAGGTTTTCAGAAAATATCAAACTGATTATGCAGCTATCCTTATATTGCATTGAATAACGCTGTCTTTTGAATTGTAGTTATACTGAATTTGTTGCCTAGAGTATCATCTTGGGCTTAAAAAATTTTACAAAATCAGCTATAAGACCATAGAATGCAAAACACAAGGACACCTCTGGTGACTGAATATTCTAATTGTTTTTCTGGTAAATAATGGAGAGTGCCTGTTATTCTCATGAAGTATCAGCTAGGACTCATTTCTTTGTTTATGTGCAACTGCAGATTAATAAGTTACATGTATGCAAGTTTAATAATGAGACTCACAATACACAATGTACTTATTGCTATTATGACACTCACTGCTAACTCACTGCTGTTGGTGGCTAATTTGTGTTCATTCCCTGTCATTGCCGCTTGCATTATGTTTAGACCTCCACACAAGGAAGATGCTAGAACCTTTTTTTTTCACCAAATGCATGAAATTTAAGAAATGTGGAAAGGCCTGGGACAGTAGCATGCCGCAGTATAATGGTGAATGATGACACTGCATAACTGAATAATCTTAAATCCGAAACTGGAAATCTTCTCTTGTATGAGGTAGAGTCACAAAATGTGTTTCTGAGTTTTTTTGTTATCATAAGCATAAAGGTTACTTTAAGGAGCAATGAAATATTGTTTTTTTATTATTCATTTTTTTGTTCTAACATTAAATAACTAAGTAAAATTTGATTTTGCGCTTGCTCTTTTATCATTGCATTCTTATTGAAGTATGTTCTGAAAATATTGTCTAGTTTTATACCGTAGGTGTGACTATTTAGGAGTCTCAAGTTTAGCTAATTGTTTCATCGCTATAATTTGCAAATGATTGCATTGTTAATGACACAAGGTGAAATCTCAATACATTTTTCTTTTTAAGTACCTGTGGTGATTTCAAATTTCCTTTATCACAGCAGAGCTTTCTCAGATAAATCAGCTCTGCTCTCTTTCTCTCTTTAAGATGAGTAAGTCTTTGGAGCTGCTACCTCGTTTTTGAATATGAACCTGTGTCATAAAGATTTCAACAAAAACGCCTTCGTTTGGGTTTTCTAAATAAAAATAGAAAAGGGCATATTATTAGGAATATGGAAATGACCATTTTGACCTCTTCATTTTGGTTTTCTTAAGCAGAACTTGCTCTGTTTTAGTATGTCCCTGTAATTCATAGTACAGTTGAAAGTGAAGATTTTGCTCAGCCTCCATTTTTCCAACCTGCTAGTTCTCATATGCTTTGGTATCATAGATTTACCTCCAGTGACTTGCCAGAGCAGAGGCGATGTTGTGTCTTGACCACAAGGACAAATCATAACTGGCTGGAGATTATTTGGAATTTCAAAAGCTTCTGTATGAGTCTTTTTCTTCATTGCCTTTGCACACATCACAACTGGGTGTTCAAGCAGTGAGGAAGGTTCTTCTGTCACCTTGTTGTTGCTGCTGATTGCTTGTAGAGGTGATAGTGTAGCGTAAATTTTTGACTTACTTTTAGTACACATACACAAGACCATACATACATACATAGGCCCCTATATACCTGTTGCAGATGTACATTATGTCATCCAAACAGGAACAGTACTGTTAATGTCGTCTTATTTCTTGACGGTTTCCTTCAAACTAAAGTCTCTGCTTTTACATTCGTGCTTAATTCCCTCCTGTTCCCCAACATGCTGCAGATCAGTTTGTGCATCAGATGGTGTTTTCAAAAAATAACTGTGATTTCTACCCTATAGGCTACAAAGACCACAACTGAGCCGCCACTAGCCCCCCCTGTGTCAGAGGAGGAAGAGGAGTTTGATGAAGAGGATGAAGAAGACGATGACGAGGAGGAGGAAGATGAAGAAGAAGATGATGATGACGAGCCTCCGCCTGTCATTGCTCCTCGACCGGAGCATACAAAATCTGTAAGGAGCAATTATGCTGGATTTTACCTTATACAAAATCAGTTTAACACACACACACAAACACACACACACACACATGCACACACACACACACACACGCGCACACACACACACACACACACCAACATACACATACACATGTGTATGAGTTGAGGCTTACAATAAACAGGTGACGTATAATATTTGCAGGTACGCTTGTGTCTGTTTAGTAAATATACCCAGGACACTTTATTTTGAGAGATGATGGTTCTGTGTGTTGTAAGTCACTACACCATGCATGCACACATGCACTCACTCATGCACACACACCAAAGCGCTCATGTACTCCTGCACACACACACACACACACACATGCAAGCACTCATATAAACTCTGTAAGAGCTCAAATAACCTCTGTAGGAGCTGATTTGGACAGCAGAGTCTGCTGTGGGTGTGTGATTAATGTCAGTCGTGTCTGACACCTGTAGATCTTCACCCGCTCTGTCCTTGAGCCAGCTCTACCCACTGCTCCTGTCAAAGAGGAGTCCAAATCCCCTGAATCGCTGGCCCCGGAGAACACCTCCAGCGCTCTGTATCGACACACGGACCGTCAGAGGAAGAAGTCCAAGATGACAGATGAGGAAATACTAGAGCGATTGAGTAAGTCTCACACCTTTATGCACCAGTCAGGTATTTCTGAGGCTTTCCCAATCAAAACCTTCGTAGCCTCTCAAATCTCACCTCTTATTTCCTCCAGTGTCAGCTACAAATGGAACTTCATTTTCCTCAAATGGCTATGAGTAGATTTCATCATTGAACAGCTCATTTCTGTGCTACAGCTGTTATACAGGGACATTTTCCTCTTAACATATTCCATACATAATTCCATATTGTATTTTGGCAAAGAAAAATGAATTGCACCAACAGTGCATATCCGAGCAATTCAAGTTTGGTCTGTGGATTGTAACCTGTTTGTTTCACTCATTTAAAACTTTATTTAAAATAACAGTAAGTAGATTATTAATCAGTGAAAAGTCTGGCCTATTTTTCACTATTATTTTTTTACTGGAGTAGAACATAATATGAATAAAAAGTTATCATTTTATGTGTTATACAATGTGGCATTATGGACGTACCAACAAAATGAATTCACTCAGCTATGGTACACAGAGACTCTGACTCTTCACTGGCATCAGCTGTGGTACTCAATGGCTCAGTATGTGTCCACAGGACTGGACAGAGGCAGTTGCTCCACATCATTGGCATTCAGGGGCATCCTAATCCTGCAATGCCCCTCTTTCCTCTTTTCCCAGGGAGCATTGTGAGTGTGGGAGACCCAAAAAAGAAGTACACGCGCTTCGAGAAAATAGGACAAGGGTAAGTGTGCATGCACTGAAACGCAGCTGTGGGCTGTTGGGACACAGTGGGTGGGAGCCCAACTAAGGCTGAAAAGAAAGGAGCCTTTGAAAATCTACGGGCCACACCTAGAGCAGAACAGGGACATCTGAGGTAAGATAGACCTGGGTCAAATACGCATTTGTTTCAAATACTTTTCTGTGCTCTATTGATCTTGTCTGGTATAGTTGTGCATGCCAATATGACCAAAAGGTGGAGTTTGCACTTTTTGAGAGTATTTCATTGGTTCCAATAAAGCGGAGAAAAGAATTTGAATCCTAAACAAATACGTATTTGACCCAGGCCTGCTGTAGGGAAGCGCTGTAGCAGAACTGTAAAGCAATACGGACTAGTGGCTCTGAAGATGGCCGGCACAGGCTGACAGGCTGTGCATTTGGCTGGGCTTGACTCTCCGCAGCTTGCTGGCAGTTAAATCTCCCAGCGTGGGTAATCTGCATATATAGGGAAAGGGGAGATGGGGAGAAGGAGGAATGCGGCACTCAAGGAGGAAAGGTCAATAGCGCCGCACGCTAATGCTGATTGGTAGCAGACCGAAGTGGAGGCGTGGACCTTCTCTTCCCCAGCCATGAATTATTAAACTTCATTAAGAGTGCCCCAGTTAAGCTGATTGGACAGGTGTGGGAGAGTGAGAGAGGGAGAGAGAGAGGGAGAGAGAGGGAGAGATAGATGGAGAGTGAGTGAGAGAACATCTAAATCGGTAATTGCTTGTATGATGAGGAAAAAGTAATGTGAAATGGAAGAACATTAAAAACATAGTCCAGCGTGGACTAGCTAACGTTAACATATAGTATTCTTTTTTAACGTCTAGTAATATCTGTGGGTTCTACAATTAGACTAACAGTGGATGTAGGATTTAGAATTGTTGTAGAAATTTACACTGAGAGACTGGTTAGGCAACAAGGCAGGACGCACGTGTGGTACACCACAACGGAAATTAATCGTCCCAAACCTTTTGTTGCTACAGAGCTTCTGGGACTGTGTACACGGCCATCGACGTTGCCACAGGACAGGAGGTAAGTGCCCACTTCTCTGTCACATGCACACAGGGGTTGATAAAGCGTCCTACAGTGACCCACAAATGGCTTCCAATTTAATCATCATATTTGTTTTCAGCTGCACTAACTGCTACAATGCACCCGGGATTCCCCCTCCACATCCCCATTTGTTCAACCGTTTAGTGAGGAACTTCCCCTCATTTATATCTATACTACAGTGTCAGTACGTTTGAAGATGACATGGAGCTGTTAGTTTTATTGCAGTTCTACACCTGCATGTATTAATTAAAGTTTGTTTGATTTTCATCACTAAAAATGAACTTAATCACTGACATCCATTGCAGGAAAATCATAGTGTGAGTCTGTGTATATGAAAGGCCCATATGGGGAGATGAGTGATCCCACTCCAATCATGCACAGTTCCCCATGCACTAAAGCAGGTCCACTGTCAGTATATTTGCAGTACACTTCCCCAGTGCCTTCACACAGTATGTGACATGAAGCTGTACAATGTTAGCGCAGGCCAACCCTCACCCACACAGATGATCTTCTGGCTGGAGACCTGATTTAAAGTGCTGTGCAGCCAGATTCAGTGGTGATAATTTCATGTCCTCCTTCCCTGTGTAATGGGACACAGCATGGAATAGTGCTTAAGTAATGAAAATCCTGATAACAGGGTCATGGATTCAAATACTACATAGTGAAGCTAGTTTTTTTAAGCAGGACTTTTCATTGAGATGCTGCTACTGTGAACATCCATGTGCTTAGCCGGTTTCCATGGTGAATGACAGAAATGGAACATGACTTATCAGGCTCTTATGTGACCACTTGCCTGCCTGTCTGGTCCTTCCACCGATGTTTAGGGAGTGTAGTGAGGACCTTCCCTCTCCAGCACTCTCCCTCTCTTCTCAATGGTTATTGATGACATTTTGGCAAAAGAGAATATGCCATGTTCTTGAATTATAAATGACGTAGAATTTTGCTACTTGGAAGACAAACCGTGTTTCGTAAATTATTTAGTGAAACAATGATTTATTAGTGTGGGAGCTCCAGGATATGCGCACTATGTGTTTGCATGGAAATGAACGCTTACTTTAAAAAGTTGAGTCACAACATATTTGGGAGATAGGTGTACTGAACTGTTGATAGGTGCCCCAGCCAGTAATGACTGTAAGTCTGTTTAAACATATAGTTGTAACTATATAGGTGTTGGGGGGGAGGGGGGTTAGGGGGTCTGTCTCTTTCTCTGTAGGCAAAGCCAGCGGTTTTTATGATTTTCTAAAGTTTTTCACAACATTTCCACCATTTTCGAACGTTTTACTGCTTCTTTAGTAATTTTATAATTATTTTATAAGGGCTTGTACTTAGGAAGCATTGTACATGCACACCCTTAAGCATCCATTCTCTCATTGTTACAGGTGGCTGTAAAACAGATGAACTTGCAGCAGCAGCCAAAGAAGGAGCTCATTATCAATGAGATCTTGGTGATGAGGGAAAACAAAAATTCCAACATCGTAAACTACCTGGACAGGTGGGTCATCACTGCATGCGTAGGGTTGTTTTACAAAGGTAAATTTATAAGGCACGAGCAAAAGTTACATGACACCATCATTTTCTGTAAGGTGTTACAATATATGTGTGCGTGATTAGGATAAACATTTTTCTAGCTAATACACATTTCACTTTGGCAAAATGTCATTTTTAAAGTCAATGCTTAAAAATAAGCTGACTGGGCTTTAGGGTTCTCTGAATAATTGGATGCCTAAAGTATGCCTGTCTCAGCTGTCCTGTCGTCTCGCAAAAGGATTGAGAAACAGTAGCTGCAGCTCCAAAATTAATTTACATTACCATACATTTTCCTCATATTTAATCAAAATATAAATTTTCCGAAGAAGATACATGCATTTCTTTGTACAAGGAATCAACCTGTGTAAAAGTTATTTTGCCTGTTTACTAACTGCAGCTACCTGGTGGGGGACGAGCTGTGGGTCGTGATGGAGTACCTCCCCGGGGGCTCCTTGACCGATGTCGTTACCGAGACCTGCATGGACGAGGGTCAGATCGCGGCTGTCTGCAGAGAGGTAAGGGTTATACCTTCCGGATGGTCCATCCAGATACCGGATCGGCTCGCCTCGTGCAAACGCCGCAGTCACAACAGGCTAGTGTAGCCAGATTAAATTAGCCTGTTTTTTAATGAGCTGCGCTTGGTTTCCTGTAGTGTCTTCAGGCGCTGGACTTCCTGCACTCCAACCAGGTGATCCACAGGGACATCAAAAGTGACAACATCCTGCTGGGAATGGACGGGTCTGTGAAACTCAGTGAGTGAAAAGAAGAGCTAAATGTTTGTACCTTTATTCCAGATGCAAAAAAAAATACAAGACTAAAATGAATTTTTTTTTAGGAAACAAAACCGGCTATAGCAACTGTTCAATGCATTCATTACCAGGACAACCTTGATAACTTCCTGATACATTTCCACAGACCCACACCTACATCTATCTAGTAGATGAGTTTTCTTGTGACGTCACACTGAACATGAACGTTTCAATTGTGTCTGCCCCCGAGCTGTGTGTGCACTCTCTATTGTAAATAGGAAACTCGTCTATAGGTGCAAAGTACCCCTTGAAACGGCGTATGACATTGTTTCCCTCCCCCCACAGCGGATTTTGGCTTCTGCGCCCAGATCACCCCAGAGCAGAACAAACGCAGCACCATGGTGGGCACGCCCTACTGGATGGCCCCTGAGGTGGTGACCCGCAAAGCCTATGGCTCCAAGGTTGACATCTGGTCCCTGGGCATCATGGCTATTGAGATGGTGGAAGGGGAGCCTCCATACCTCAACGAAAATCCTCTCAGGGTAAGGGACTACTGATGCCATTGCAGTTTCTGGGTATGCTGCCGTGGTCTCTGCTTTTCCTGAATTGTCCTACAACTGTCCTACAAAGGTCACATTTAAGCTTTAGTGTTCAATCTGAAAAAGGTTTTCTGACAGCCGTAATTGGTTGGTCCGACCATAAGAATTTAGTGTACTATTTTGTTTATTGTTGTGAAATGCCTGTGGTAATGTTTAATGCTGATTGCTATCTGTGACCTTGTATGGGCATGCCACTCCAGTCAAGCACATGTACATGTTTGGCAAAGTGAGTAAATCCAGCAAAAATGTTTCCGAAAAACGATGCATTCTAACTACATTTTAATGTCCCGTGAATCGTTTTTCAGCAGCGAAATCAAGGAGCTTGATTTTGGCTTGTGCCTGATGTTTAGTTATTTGATGTGGCAGCCAGCTGAAACTCAGCTTCCATGCGGACCTCTTAAGAGTTGGGCTGCTGCCCAGTAAATAAAAAGGGATGAATTTGGTTTCAAGTGGCTGTGCCCTCAAAACTCTCGGCACAGGGGTGACCTCTGTACTCCCCCCAGGCCCTGTATCTGATTGCTACCAACGGAACACCTGAGCTCCAGAACCCAGAGAAGCTGTCCGCCGTGTTCCGCGACTTCCTCAACCGTTGCCTAGAAATGGATGTTGACAGGAGAGGATCTGCGAAGGAACTCCTACAGGTACCTTCCTTCAGTCTGATTATTTAAACTGTGGTGACGTATTCACTAGAGTATAATGTGCACAGTGCCAGTCCTCAGAGGTTTACAGGTTAACGCAAAAATAATTAATTAAAAACCTGGCAAAATATCACACTGAATTCATAGGCTTGAAATAATCATAAGTGCTTTCTCTCATTTTTCAAGCACCCGTTCCTGAAGTTAGCCAAACCCCTCTCCAGCCTGACGCCCCTTATTGTAGCTGCTAAGGAAGCCATAAAGAATAGCAGTCGCTAAGGGAAGGGATGATGCCCAGCCAAAGAGACCTCCTGGAGAACATCGACCCCTCTGTTCATGAGACACGGGGGTCATGTGACTGATGGGACAGCACAAGGACAAATATACTGCCTTTCCAAGGAGCAATTAAAGGGCATCTGTGCTTTTGCTTTTCTCTGGACCACCAACTAATTTATGTCTCATTAAGCATTCTTTTAAATGTCTGATTGTGGCGTCTGTCAGAATCAGGTCCAGTGATGGACCCTAGCTTTGCAGAAGCCATCTCCGAGTATGGTTAAAAAAAGAAAACTTGTGCTTTTGCAGTTCTCTGGATTCAGAAAGGCATCAGAGAGAAGTGAGAAGAGCCTCTTTTTTAAACTGCAAACCTCAATTTCTACCCTCTTAAGACTGGACCTTGGTCCCTGAACTCCCCCTTGAGTTTTCGTTTGGACCATCAAATCTCATCCATGCTGAACATTTCAAAAAGAGATGCCAGAGATTAATGCTGACCAAGTGTACCATGCTGACTCCTCAATACAAGTGCATGACAAATTATCTGCCAATTTTATGTAATGAGCTGGCTGAAATTATGTGTGCCTGCTTCGGGAGAGTTTGAAGAGTTTGAATTGAGAGAAATGAAGGCAAATGTGTAAATACTGTGAAATGAAAACCTGTTGTGGGCTAGTCCAGCATTTAAAACGGAAGTGATTGGACTGCAGAATAAGCAAATATATACTGTTTTAAATTAAATTCCCAAGAACCTGCAAAATACCCTTTTGTCCACATATAGTGGATAGAATGGAGTGGAATTGGATGAAAACTAAGAACATGTCTTTTTCAATGAGAAAACAAAAAAAAAAGTATTTGGAAAGGAGATTCCATGTGCATTATGACAGGCCATTAGTACAAACTATTGGGATTCGTGAATGGATCAGGGACATAAGCCGTATGTGTGCTGCGTATTTATATCTCTCCACGAAATATGTATAAAATTTTGCAATGGGTGACATTTTTTAAACAACTTAAATTACAATTTTCTGTCTCAGTAGCTACGTCCTCAAAATTATGTTGGGAAAAACTTCAAGTGTTTACAAATCCATAGGCTATAACAAGTGATTGTGTATCGTTTTGTGATTGCTGCCCTATTTTGTTACCATCAGAAACTACTTAAATTCAGTTGTTTCATATTTCTTCATTTCCTTATGGGACCTTGAGCAAATACTTCAGTGAGAACAAACCATTACATTGGATACGGTCAAAAATTCTGAGTGGGAAGTATAACCATCGAAGTATCCACCATGGTTTGTTTCAAATTCTGCCAATTCCTCTTTTAAACAAATATGGCCTTGTAATCTTTCATAACTTTTGCTCCTTTAATTAGTTTGTAGTTTTGTCAAAAGGATGTGGAATGTGAAAGGTAAATATGTTTTAAGGTTTTACATAATTCTTTTAGAGTCTGTGAACTTCACACTGAGAGGGTGGGGGAGGGGGCAGTGGTGGTTGAGTTGAGAGCAGTTGTTTCCTATGGATTACTTTCTTAATAAACATAAACATGACGCACAACATTAGGATCTATATCCATTTGTGCAATTGTACTGTAATTCTCTGCTCCTGTAATTCTTCAACACCCGCTGCATGGGTGGCTGTGTGTATGGCTGGAGATGGCTGACAGCACTGCACCTAGGAGGATACCTCATCTTCTGGGGAGGCTACCTCAGCCAGCCCTGGATGCTACTGTTACTGCTGTGAAACATCACTATTTGGGCTCTGGATAGGGACACTGTGGCTGGGATCGTACCCCAATAAGTCTTCTCGGAACCCCTACTAAGATATGAGTCACAAAGGAAAGTGACTCATTCTATTGACACCCCCTGCTGGAAGATAAAATGGGTGACCTACTTTACTGGTTACTGGGGTATTAAAGGAAGGATGCTTGTTATTTTTCATTTGAACAAACAGTAAATATTTCCAATCAACTTAGACCTTCAAAACAGCTGGGCAACATATGACCCTTTCTAGATCAAGTAAGAGGAGGAGAAAGCCTTCCTCATGTAGGCTTTTACACAGGAAAGCAGTTCTGCACTGTGATACTGTGCAGCGTGTATCCACAGGTAAAGGGCACTTACCATAAGCTTGTAAAGGCGGTGTTGGCCCTGGTGTCTGTCTGGGAATTTTGTCTAAATGCCTGAGACTATGAGCACAAAATGCATCTTTAGCATCCTACATTCCCCTGTACATTCCTTTTTTTCTGGATCATGTGACCTGTACATGTGATGTGAAATTGCTTTTGAAATGTATATCCAGAAAAAAAAAGCAGAAATAAAGATTGTTTTAAATAATTAAAAAAATTTACAAATCAAAGCTGCTGAACCATCTCTTGTACCTTGGCAAACTTTGTTTTCCCTTTTAAAAAACAAAATAAAAAAGCAAAAGCAAAAATAATTTCATTTTAAAAAATGAAAGTTTTCAATATGCTATTTTTACTTGTGGTTGAAGCAATAGAATTTTTTGAATTATGAATTGTGCATGACTGTCTTGAGTGTAATACAAAATAAACAGTTTGAAAAGTGGACTGAAATAAAAAATGAAAAATTCTGAATCCTTATTTTGAATGCATTTATTTTGAAAGCCCATCTGCCTGGTACTCTTCCTTCGTGTCTTTGTATCTTTTTTCCTGGTTTTGTTTAGCTAGTCTGTAGATTAACTTAGTTAGTGTGAGGAATGAATGTTATAGATATCAGAATAAAACAAACACCCCCGTGGGCTTGCGGGCATCAAAACAGCAACCCAAAATAAGGAATGCAATTTTTTTGTTTTATTAGGTGTTATATCTTTGTATTTTGTTCTGATCTATGTCTCAAAGCAGAACTATAAACAATAATAGAAATTATGAGCAAATATAAATATGTGTTTAAAATCTTTTTAATGTTATACTGATAAATACACGTGGAATATTTATGAATAGTGTGTCTATTATTTAAATAGTATTACTGTATATAAAAATAAATGCCCAGTTTAAGCTAACTGCTGTATATTAGTTACTTACAAAATGCCTGGGATATAACTATGCAGCCAATAATTCTGAATATCTGATTTTATTTTATTCCAATTCACTGGTGAATTAGCTTGATATTTCTTACCAACTTCCCTGTGTTTCATAAACAAAATAACCTTTTCAGTATTCTTCAGAAACTTTCTCAAGCCTCTAAGTAGAGCTAAACTGACCTATAGTCACCTTTCAGGTATTAGTGAACATTAGCAAAGCAGCATAGCTGATGCTTGGGGAGTACCACTCATCGCCGAGGCAAGAGAAGGCATTTACAGCATATTATGCAGGCCGAATGTGTATATGACATGTTTAGTGAACCCCTAGTTTATTGTGTATAAATCACTCTCCTCACTCATGAATGGCGAGTAGGTCTCAGGAGGGCTGGTTGATTTAATATTTGGGCACGTCTTCAACACTGGTCTTTGCATTTCCCCTATTTGTATACATGCCACTTAAAAGTAGCTGGAATGCATGTATGTGCTCCAATATGTCTTGTCAAATGTTATTAATATATGTGCATTTTTACAGTGAACAATCATAAATGTGCCCATTATTGCAAATGTGGACTCTTCCCCTGTAAGTATGTTCTATTATACAGGCCAATTATGACTGCAGGATTCTACAGCACAAATTATTCCAATAGTCCTTTCGTATTTTGCAATGAGCTGGAAGGCTGAATTATTTAAATTAGGAATAATACACAATGAGACGGCTCATTTTGTCACTTGGTCAACCAATGAAAATAAATGCAGCCCAATGCTGAGATCCACAGTCTTTCCCCAAGGACTACTGGCAGAGTGAAGCCAGCAGAATGAGTCCAGAACAGGATGTAGGATGATGCTTGTCATTCAGGCAGTGGGCGGAGCTACCCTTGGGGGTTTTACATGGCAGTAAGCTGGCTGGAGGTGACCACTTTGAGGGTGACGGTGCCGGGCATCTGTTCCGTCGTCTGCTGGCCTCTCTTGTGAAGCTGCAGCTTCTGAGGCTCGGCCAAGTCCTTCTGAGAGGCGGGCAGCACCACCTGGCCCAGAAACTGGTCCTGCATTGTGCAGCTGCTCCACACCTGGAGAGACAACGGAATCACAGGATTGATTGTGCTCTATGGTACTTTCCCACACTTTACAGAATCCACTGTAAATGTCTCTATTTAGCTAGACCCAATAAGTAATGAGTATTTTATTGTTGCTGTCAATGGGTTCTGTTGGCTTCAGCCCTGTTAATCAGTGTGTTTATGTAACTGGGCTTGTAATCCAAAAGATGCAGATTTGAGTCCCAGGAACGTAAAATGAACTGCTTCAGTAAACTGTATGTTCAGCTGTATAAGCAGATTCTGTGTAATGATGTAAAATCGTTAGCCTGTTACCACCAAGAGCATCTGCTGAATGCCAGCAATGTAATGTAATTCAATCAGACATATCCATGTTATAAATGCATGCAGTTCAGAAATACTAAATTTATATTCAGCGAACCCCCTTTCCTTCAAACAACCTCCCCGCACTGCCAGACCCAAGTGAGGATAATACGCTGCATTTTTCATTTGTTTTCTTTGGAGAAATAAGCCAAAACCATATTGAATACAATTTCTTTCTTTCAGGTACACTGCACCCTATTGGTACAAATAGCAGCCTATTTTTCAGAGGTAATAAGCAAATCTGTATGGATGATTACAGCAAAAAAGCCCTCAAGTACCCCGGTTTAGTCCCAGCTACATGAAGAGAAGTAGTCCTGTTCTCCATACTAAAGCTACAGTCTTCGGCAATGTGTCCATGTTATTTCACCTCACCTGCACAGTGATTGGCTTTCTGGGTTTCGTCCTGTAGAATATTGCCCTTAAATCGAACAGAGGGTCCAGGGTGTTGCTCTGTACTGTGGACTGAACTGAGCTTCCTTCACAGTACACGATCACATAGGGATTTGCTCCTGCACAACAAAGAAGTAGTGATGAATGTCATAGCTTTGATAAAATAACCCAGTATCCTTTTTTCACAGGGAGACCACCCCTATCTCACGGAGGTATCCATTTATGGGGGTTTTACCTGGCTTCTTATTCGACTCCCGTCCTCCGCCCACCACACCCCATCTGGCAACCTGCACCCCTGATTGCATACACCTGTGCCAAACTACCAGGTTGACAGGGCGTGTTTGTGTGGTCTGGGAACACCACAACTCAATGAAGGACCCTTTTAAAAAGGGATAGCTAAATCTGTCACGCTGTTGGTTCTTCGGGTTAAATTTTGTACTACAAACTTAGCCTTCCATGCTAATAAGATAACATGCAGGAGATTCACCATTAAACCTGACCCTCCCAGACGTGCTCCATAAAAAGTCACATAAAAACAGGTGTAAAATGAACAGGCATAGCATAGCTCCCTGTCCATATCATTGGATGCACATACAAAACTAATCACTGGTATCCAGCCAAATGCAGATGTCCTGCTGACTACACAAAACTGTGAATGTAGCTGCAATAAGCCGGCACACCCATGAATAAAGCCCACAGCATTATTATGACTACGCCACTCACATTTATGGTGAAGGACCTTTACGACACAAGTTCACCACACTGAATACAGAACAGAGAGGCTGTGTGCACACCGATTTACACCACAGAGAGTTTGCTATCAGTGGCAGTAATAAGTCAAATAAAAAGGCAGGTAAAACACAGACAGTATTACTCCAGAGTATGTCTATGTTAAATATGAGCATTTAAAGCCTTTTTTTTAACCTAAGTGGCATTTATACGGCTCTTCATACACATTCCTTTATATCAGCTCAATTTGCCAGCAAGGTTCAGTGCTCACAATGGTGGCAGACATTTTGTGTTGTTCCATTATATTCATTGGCTGCTTCCTGATAATGGAAATGGTTCACTGAATGGATGAACTCCCCGCCAGTTCATATCAGTACTAAATATAGCGTTTCTTTCTACTTGCTTCTTACTTCTTACTACTCTTTGAATAGGTACTTTAAAATGTTACAGTGTCAACAAACTAAAGATCCTTACTTCAGATTATACAGAAACATGCTACCACAGGACAGCATCACAGTCAACTAGAAGCAAAGCCACTTAATTGCCTTCCCACACAGGGACGGAAGACCTTGGAGATGTGTGGCAGTTGTGTTACTCACCGCCATCGCTGTCCTGACTCTGCAGCCCATTGGCTTCATGTACGTAGATCTGCGTGACAACCTGCGGGTAGCCCAGGCACAAACTCCAGCAGCTCACTTTGGGCTTGTCCTGCGTCAGCTCCCTAAGGGAGGGAGCATGACATGTTTTCCTTCATATGCTCAACTGACTACATCTATCCTGATCAACTCACAATTATCATGTTTAGCATACACAGTTAAAAGCTATACACTTTAATTGACTAATTCTGTATGGAATGCTAATTGAATAATTTTGTATGAAGTGCAATGGGGTACCAGAGGGATGTAAACTCACCACCCTTTTAAAAGATGCCCTAGAGATTTGTATGACCCCAGATTATACCCAATTAATCTGGAGATAGAGGTCCCCCAATGAGCCGATGACCATGTGATCACCTGCAGTACGGGGGAGTCAGACACTGCTGTACCTGCAACTGGAATTCACGTCTGTGAAGACCCTTAACATGAAGTCCCCCAGGTCCTCTGGCGCGAATGTGGAGGGGACGATGATGTAGCGGCCCTTCGAAAGTAACCTCCGCATGAAAACGGTCCGTGTGTTTGTGTAGGCGGATGTCGCCTCGACCCTCTGGGTTATGAGCTCATGCATCCTGTAATTTCTGTTCAGTTCCACCTGTGGAACATCAAACCGAAAGTCATAAACCGTCGTAATAGCATTCTGTCATTTTGATGTCTTGATTAAATAAATTCTTTATCTTCACAAAAGGACATGTGTTCATTTTGTTGTGCCAAACATATTTGTGCAGACATTACAAGTTAAAAATAATAGAATTTAACTTCCTTGTAATCTAACAAGACTGGTCCCCACCCTTTTGTTTCTCCAGCTGAGACGTCAGCCCACTAAGTCAAAACATTCGTTGTTTTAATTTCTGGAGGATGGATTGCTCAAACAAGAGGGAGAAACAGCCAGAATCCATTTATTTAGCCAAATTCTTTTCCAGTGGCTGCCGGACTTGTCTTGCCTGCAGCAGCTGAGAGTTTCATCATTTTTGGGAAACTTAGGGCATCAGCCGACCTTCATAAAAGCATGGCCACCAGATGAATTCATACATTTTATCCAAATTTAAGTTATGATCGAATATGGATTGATTCCAGTTGTGTGTCACCAGGCTTTTATATGTCATCAAGTCATTTTTTTGGTGACAAATGAAGTACAACCCACAATAACATTTTCTTTATATTTCATATTTTCACTATTGTATAAATCTTATTTATATACTATGTAATTTAATGTCAATTTTAAAAAAATTGGAGGACAGAAAATGAAGTTCGACATTACAATGATTTAGATAGCTTTCCTATCTGTTACAAAATGAGATACAAATGCTTCATTTCAATCTTCCCCTGCCTGTTACCTTGAAAATGGAAAAGCCAATGTAAAGGTTCTTTCCCTGGCCGATCGGTCTGTGTATTTTCATGTCTCGTTGCTGAATGGAAATCAGCACTTCGTCTTCATCCTTTGTAATATCAAACACAAACTGCAAAAGAAATAAACAGAGGGTTGCCATATGACTATACAGCTCGTGACGATCCATCCGGTGTAATCCTCCTGCATAGCTGAAGAATTGTTCACTCTCAATACTGATGAAAAACCTTTCTGTGCGGTCGACTTTATAAGCCAGACTGATTCGTAATGTGGTGTCATTCTAAATTCACCATAGTCAGTGCTCTAGGGCTGTTTTAACTAAAAAAAGATGGATCCCTCCTGTCATATTTAATGTACCCTTTGAGGCTTCCCCAGAACTGTGCAGAGTGATGAGCCTGGTTGACTTTATTAACTGTGGCGGCTGTACAGTTGCATTATTTCACTGTACAGGGATGTTGGGGGGAAAAAATCACTTCTGCACTTGTGTTATTATTTTTAAATATGCAGAAGAGAGACCTTATTTACTTCTATTCTATTTCTTTGAGTCCTCAAATAGCCTTCGTTGACAATAATTTTGGTTTTGAGTTTTTTTTTTTTGTCACTTGTAAGATGGCTTCCTAGGCTTCTGGGCCCCATTCCCTCCTCAGCATGAACGGGGGTCTGTCACATGACTTCAGCACTTCAGCAGCAGGGGCGGGGAAGGGGGGGGGGGCGTACCTGTGGGTTCTGCAGGAAGGTGCTCTGGCAGCAGAAGGGGGGGGGGGGGGTACCTGAGGGTTCTGCAGGAAGGTGCTCCGGCAGCAGAAGGGGGGGGGGGGGGGGGGGCGTACCTGTGGGTTCTGCAGGAAGGTGCTCCGGCAGCAGAAGGGGGGGGGGGGGGGGTACCTGTGGGTTCTGCAGGAAGGTGCTCCAGCAGCAGAAGGGAGGGGTTACCTGTGGGTTCTGCAGGAAGGTGCTCTGGCAGCAGAAGGGGGGGGGTGGGGGGGGGCGTACCTGTGGGTTCTGCAGGAAGGTGCTCCGGCAGCAGAAGGGGGGGGGGGGGTGGTACCTGTGGGTTCTGCAGGAAGGTGGTCCGGCAGCAGAAGGGGGGGGGGGGGGGGGTACCTGAGGGTTCTGCAGGAAGGTGCTCCGGCAGCAGAAGGGGGGGGGGGGAGGTACCTGTGGGTTCTGCAGGAAGGTGCTCCGGCAGCAGAAGGGGGGGGTACCTGTGGGTTCTGCAGGTAGGTGCTCCGGCAGCAGAAGGGGGGGGGCGTACCTGTGGGTTCTGCAGGAAGGTGCTCCGGCAGCAGAAGGGGGGGGGGGGTACCTGTGGGTTCTGCAGGAAGGTGCTCCAGCAGCAGAGGGGGGGTACCTGTGGGTTCTGCAGGAAGGTGCTCCGGCAGCAGAAGGGGGGGGGGGGGGGTACCTGTGGGTTCTGCAGGAAGGTGCTCCGGCTGTTGACGCAGCCCCCGCTGCGGTTGTGCAGCGGCTCCGCGTGCTTGGTCCAGCTGCTGAAGAAGACGGCCTCGTGCCACGTCTTCTGGATGCTCAGGAGGGAGGTGTTGATGAGGCGACAGACGTCCACGTCAGTGAAGATCTTACACCAGTCATCAACTGCCATCCTTCAGCAATGAAACATACTGTACACATCAACATTCACAGAGCTTTGAGGGATAGATCTGGAGGTAGTGCCTATAGACTCTAAAATAGGGGGCTCAATCTCCATTCCAGGAGGACTGCGGTCTCTGCTGGATTTTGTGATTTACTTTCAGCCAACAGTTATGTTAGGCCTTCGTAAAAAAAAAAATCTGCAGAATATCAAGCCGATCAGTGACTTCAATTAAGCACACATCAAAACACAGCAAACACTGTGGCCCTCCAGGATTTGAGTTTTAGGATTTCCGTTCCAGAGGCTCTATTTTCTTAATTCATGAAATACCTTTATAAATATTACATATTGCCTAAATGAAATTCAATAAATTGTGGCATGTACATTTTCACAGAGACACAAATACGCATACCAAAACTCCCCGTCATTCTTCACGGTCAGGCCCAAGGCAGTCCTCTCTGTGCTGCCCACTCTCTCCCACTCCTCTGAGCTGCGACAGGAGAACAACAGAAATATAGACAGAGAGAGGGAGAGTAATAAAATAATAATGGAAGACGCCAAAGACAGAAGCACAGTGATGAATACAAAAGAACACAAAATGGCCGCCGTCCTCGGCAGCAGGGTTCACTGAAGGTGAAACATCCCCACCTATCGCTCCACGTGCCTTTCCACTCTGTCTTTCCCCAGGGGTTCCTCATGCGGATCAGGAAGATCTTCTCCGAGTTCAAAAGGCCCAGCAGCCCGTGGCCCAGCCGCACCTTGCGGAGTGACGTCACGGAGTAGGCGTGTCCTCTCACCAAGCCGTTGGCCATGTGGATCTCTCTGTCGGACTGCTTGACCTGGGGTGAGACAAAAGGCCGGTATGGGCAGCCAGTTCTGGGTCGTGTGAATTTGTCACCGGTGAACTCAAGTCAGGGCCTCTGATGTATGTCAACCCCAAGAATGCTTACACTGTAGCTTAGACAGACTTGTTACTCTAAGCTCTGATTAGTTTATTGTACAACTCTGACCGTGAAATGGCACTTCCTTTAGCTGGAACCACAAATTACAGTAAGCCTGGAAACTATGACGAAATTTAAATGTTTCCTTGCTTGGACCCCATGATTTCTCATGGGATCCGTTCTTGAAATGTGTGGGAATACTAAAGATCGGTTCGCTGTTTGACTATTCTTTGCTTAGTCTATGAATGATGAAAACAACAAGGATATTTTTGTCAACATCTGGAATCCAGTTTAGTAACTTAAGATACTAATTTCCAGGGAAATAAAATAAGCATCATGAAAGACCTATTTCATTATTTGAGTTTCAGATATTTCAACAGGTCCGGTATTAAACCTGGCAATGATGAGCTCAAGATATTCAAATTCAAATAATGAGAACATAATATATAAGTATATATATAATCTCATTCAATGCAATGCACAACGTGCAGTGTATTGAAGTACAGTGAAGGGACAGTTTATGTAAAGAATACAAACAGTGTTGAATAAAAGCTCAAGTTACGCATCAGAACTTCTACTTACGTACTGTACACTATGGATTGCTTGATGTAATGTCACAAGCAGGGCATGGGAAATGACCAGAACCCTGCAGTATTAATTGCTGGAGGGTTAAACTTTAGACCCTGGAGGCTGCCAGTTGAATGAGAAATGGTAGTTGGTAGAAATGGCCATTTCTAGAGTTTTCTGTGTAACAGGGGTGTTGGTGTAACTTTTAACAAGTTACCTAACCCAAGATTTTCAAAGAATATTCAGCTGCAAGAACAGATAAAATGTAAGATTCTTAAATGGAGAAGGTGATCTGCAGTGGTTGCAACTACAATGTATATGAATATTTTATATATTTTAAATGTTTTTCTGTGGCTCATGCACATCTTTATTGCACCGCATTGACACAATAACGTTTTGACACTAGATTGTGGGACATTGTCCAACTAGTTTAGCAGGACACGGTGTGTATAATACATGTAGCACCATGTATTATATATTCTAAATAGACTTACCTTTATAGCACAGCTAATGATACCTCCTCTCTCAAACACATTGAGCAGATCTTCAATTAGCTTCATTCGCGCCGCGATGCTTGTGGCATACTTCCCCTCTTCCATGTCAATAGATTCAGCTACTCCTCCAGTGAAGTCCACCATAGCATCTGCTGTGTTTCCTCCATCCAAGGATTCATAACACATGGACAGCCTGTAACCATAGCGACAATGGAACTTCAGTTTTAAGTGTAACTTTTGTGGAAAGTTATTATCAAAGTTATTATATGTCTGTAACACTTTTGGTATATTCTCAATTAAGGTGAATGCCATGACCTTAAACCCCCCCTCCCACACCCCTCTACTAACATTAGAATAGCTGCAGTTCCAATTACTTTTGTGATTGATTGGAAAATCCAGCTGATCTTGTCAATAACATTATGAGCACAATGTGGAATAGAATTTGGATTTTCCAGTGGCTTAAATCCAATGGAATGGATTTCTAGTGTAATTATGGTGATTCTTTTTCAGTTGAAAGAATCAAAAGAGCTGAAATGCCAACTAATTTGGTTTTTACATTGTTTATGTGCTTTTAAATTACATGCTTGATTTTATTTCAGCCTCCATGGGGTTGTTGTAAAGCTCACTTGGCATAGGCCTTCTCCAGCAAGGCGGTCCAGAACTCGTTGTACACGTTGGAGTGGCAGTAAATTAGCTTCCCGTTGATCGTGGGCAGACGGTCGTCCACCACCACATCCACCCAGTCGCCAAACAGCCAGAAGCGGAAGTGGAAGATTCCGGCATAGCTTTCCGGGTGGTTGGGATCCCACTCCTGCTCCTTCCAGTCAGGGATCACCTGCCCATGGACAGTTGGAAGCAAGGGGAAGCCGTAGACAGTTGGTAACACGTGAAAGTTTGCGATGAAGATACCGTTTGAGTCAGCATGTTAAGTAATCTTTTTTTTTTTTTTTGTGTGGACTTATGAAACAGTTTGTTGAGGAATACCCTTAGTCCATGTACCACCCTTGTTTTGAACGTAGTGGTTTCTATGATCATTGAAGTTTTTTATCCATTTTTAGCAATTTTCATAGGATGTAGATAAAGGAAAAGAAGAAAAACTACAATTGGAATTCATAGAAATATTTACAACAAGCAGGGTGTATTAGTGATACAGATTCTGAACAGTTGTCCATGCATATACAAGGTTGACCTGTAGTTTACATACCTGTACTTTTCCTACTAACTTCAGTGGAAATTGTGAGGCTGACTATCTTATCAGTGCCACCACACATTCACAGTCCAGAGATAAGCGGAAACAATCCTCACCTTGTTCCAGAGCTCTGATTTGAGTGCCAGACAGGAGCATGCTGCCACAAACCAGCAGTTTCCCAGAGTCCCCTGGTTCAGGTCATGGGCACTGATGCCCTCCACAATCAGATGAGGGTCATCACAGATTTCCTGTGAGAGATTTAGAGGAAGTTTCACAGTGACATCATTTTAAGTTTAGATCGTAAGTCAACATTGAGGCTACAGACGAGCATCAGCTCTATATGGATGTCATAAGCTAATCTGACAAACTCTAGTGGTGCGGTTTGACAAACATGACCTTCATATTTTATTAACATGTGCTTGTGGGTGCATTTATGCAGGGCCAATCCCTCACTGTAGTAGCTGCACACCATTAGTTACCTACGTCAGACCGTGAAAAAATTGACCAACATTATTTCACATTATTTCCAATGGGTGCCCCTGTCCCTCAACTTAATTTGAAATCCTAGGCAGAATTCATTAATATTCAATTGTCTGTCTGAAATCAGTACTTTGATAGCTATTCAAACAAAGAGGTAGTTACCCAAGCCAGCTACAAGTGGTTTTTAGGTTCTTTAATGTTTTTTTAAATGTGGTTATTGGGGTAAACCCATGTAATTGTTGATGAGGAAGCAATGTCTGCTACACCTTGCTTATAAATACAATACATCCGCAGCAGCTGAATATATAGAAGAGTAATTTATGAAAAGGCACTACTGCTGCCATCTCCTGGCCACTTCTTGCGATTTTGCCTGCATTCGAGAAAAGGCGAAGAAAAAAAAAGGATCTGATGTTTATCTGATATATGTGTCATCCAGACCGTGGTAGCAGCTAGCCAAAAGAATAAATCTTGTTCTTTAAGTTGAGAGGTGAGATTCCAATTTCCACCACTGTTCCCCAACTCTGGACCTGGGGACCTGCTGCAAATAACACACTGCTCAGCTGACACTGTGAAATGGGCCGTTAAGGAGTTTGAGTCCTCTGTGTTTATCAGCTGTCAGGAACTCCTGTTCTGATGCATAAGAGACCAGGTAAATAATGTTGTCAAGAATTCGAAAATGTTTCTGTCAATACTTCTTTGTTTTAATCGGGCCAAGTTTTCTTTTTTTATTTATTAATTTATTTATTGCTTGATATTAATTGCTAGCTACAGATTTTACCTCACAGTTTTCGAGGAAAATGTAATTAATGTTCACGGTGATGAGCTCCTTTATAAAATGTGGTAATAAGAAACAGCAATGTTTTTGCCAAATATATCTTCACTGGGAGCTGTAGCACAAATGCAGTCACACAGAGCTCTGGATATCTCTGAAGAGATCTCTCTGCAGGCAGTGCTTGGCTAAGTTCAGTCTCTCATCCGTCTGGAGGAAAACAATGCAACACTTCCAGCTGTGTTTTGGACCGTATAATGTCATTCCTTTTGTGTCCTCCAAGGCGTCTGACAGCTGATGATCAACAAACTGCTTCTAAATGAAGATTCAGAGATGCACTCAAAGGGGCTATTAAATCAGTAAGTACATGCATTTTTCATCTTGTTATTCATTTGCAGAGAGCTTTATTTTTAAAGCTGTAAATAAAATTTAAGTTTAAATTTATTTGGACAAAAAAAAAAAGGATTTGGAAAACAAGGTGCCAGACTCTGCTTTTCTTTTGAAACTGAGATGCCTTTAGAACATTGGCCGAATGGGACTAGTAGTTAGTTCATGGCACAAGAGTATCTGAGAATCCAAAGCTCACTGCTGGCACTATTTCGAACCTGGCAGAACCTCTGTCCTTTCATGCTGCTCCAAAAATGTACAGATTAATTTTTCCTCTTGGCGCCACCAACAAGTACACTCATTTTCACGGAACAGAAATCTTTCATTTTCAGGAGCAATTCCACTTTCAGAGCAATTCTCTAGGTACTTATTCCAAACAGTGTGTACCTCACACCAAAGCAGAGTATCAAACAACCTGCAATTGGTCGAATCTACATGATTATTTCCATAATGACCTCAATGACACCAATAGATGTTATTTTCTTTCATCCTGAAATATGCGCTGAAACATTTATTATCCAGCTGTCATGTGAATGAAGTAAAGACTTGTCAGTACCTGACTCTGCTCCAAAAGCACAATTTCAAATGATGTAAATTGGTTTAAATGAATTATGAACAAGAACGGCAACCAGAAGGACGTCAGTGGCCTTGTGCCCTATTTATTATTATTTTAATCCACCATTCCTTAGAGTAAATCGACCTGATGTGGTCAGAGTGAAAACGTATTCACTGCAGTGATCTGTTTGATGAGAGATGTGTAACCACAGTGGGTTTCGAAACTGCTCTTGCAATTGTAATTTTTGCCTTTTAAGGAAAAATAATTTGCCTCTGCCATAAAGTTTTGCGGAAGTTTTAATAAACAGATTTAAGAACAGAACATCCTAATACTCTGGAGTGCCAGAGATGTTCCCGGTTTTGCTTCATTCAAAAAATATAACTTCATAACTGGATTAATCAATAGGCTTAAAGAATGCATTTGAGCATGTTTGGGAGTGATTCAGTGTTTCAGCACTGAATATTCAGGTTCAGACTCTTAAAAATCTATAAGATGGAACAGAAGCATCACTAGCACTCCAAAACCAGGGTTGCCAAGCCTGTACTGGTTTAATCTAAATCTATGAAAGAGTATCATTTCTGATAGGCCTGCTCCACTCTAGTGTAGTTACCTTAGGCCTTTTCCACTCAACATGGCCAGGGGGGGATTTCTGGTAGAACAGAGACTTGTCTGTTGCTGGGAACTCTGGATCTTCAAACAGCTTCTTTTCCAATCTGCATTCCTGCTTCAGGTCATAGTACCTCTGGTTTTTGTGTGGTGTAAACTTGCGGAACATTGTTCAAGAGGAATTTCTTCCCTGCAAATGAACAAAAAAAGAGGAATTAAACCCCATCATACATTTATCAATTAAATTTAAGGCTATGGAGGGTTCCCATATAATAGTGAGGTCTTGCTTTTGACTCTGAAAACAAAGTCTGCTGTCTTAAAAATAATCGCTGAGAGTGCCTATGCCTAAATATGAATTCCGTGCATCTCACTTAGTGTCATAATTACTGTGATCTATTGGAATTTTGGGTACGTTCCAAGAACAGATTTCGGAAGTTTTACCACTTATGAAAACAAAATCTTTTAATAGTTCACCTTTGACACAATGGGACATAGTGTCTGTGCCTATTCATTATTTAAACTGAGACAAAACGCGTCACAACAAAGAAAATGACATACAATTCAAAGACTACGAATTCAAGAACATCAATGTTTAACATTTGTTTCTTGATGAGGAGTTTTCCTACCAATTTAGTCAGCTGTGATAAAGTCCTTAAGAATAAATTCTAAAAGACTCTAGAAGGCGATATGGAAACATGAACATGGAAAAGTCCCAAAGGAGATAGACACCCTATAAATATGTACAAAACAGCTGTTGTCTTTAGGGGATACATGTGGCTAAAAATCCCCCCATAATGTTTATTTTCCATTAATAAACTGAAAAGACTTATCAGGTCAAATGTCAGCTCTTCAGTGACACAGTTAATAATGATGCTCACTAAAAAGTGGACATACGCAATCAGGTACACATACATGTGCACACAAACACACATGCACACACACACGCACGTGCACACACACACGCACGTGCACACACACACGCACGTACGCACACACAGACACACACGCACACACACAGGCACGCGCATGCACACATTCATGCACATGCACACACACCACTAGCACTTTCAACAAATAAAACTTTTCAAGATCATTAAATTAACCTGTTGCAACACATGAGAGAAATAGAGCAGGAGAGGCCAAACTAAGAAGTTATCTAAAAATGTCTGCTATGCATGAGAGAAAGCAGGAGGAAGACTTTCTCAGAGCTGGCAAAGAGAAATCGGGATTCTGTTCCTTGCACCAGCCTCCAGCCTCTCCCCAAAGCTCTCCACACCCTGTGTGCTATCACCCAGTGGTGGCTGAGAGCCATTTCGGGCCAGAGGGAGAGTCTTTTCCAGAAGGACAGTGCAGTCATTGTGCTACACTTTAGCCTATGGTACATTTTCAATGATGTCACTGAACCAAGCTGTACCCGGGTAGTGATGCACCGTGTGCCTATCGTATCGTGTTTGAGGCCATTGCCTGGTACGGTAGACATGCTTGTGCAGTAGTGTTAGCCAGTATGAGAGAAATCTGAAACAAATGCTTGGTCTTCTTGAAAGTTGGAATTTCCACTGAAGTAGGCACCATCATCGACAAGGAGAAGGGATAAGTTACATAGGTAATGTTTAGAGAATATCAGAGATGGAAGTATAACATGAAATTTAGAGTGAGGAGATTGTAATGGATAAATATCAGACACATGGATAAATCAATTTATCATCGCCTTTGATGGGTTAACACGCTTTCATCCATGTTATGATTATATTTCATTTTAGAACTTACATAAATGTCCTGCTGTGTTCTATTCCACCCATCACCTTCCCAGAAAAATGTGCGATGCATTCCATTTGGGTCTCATGACATGAAAAAATCCAGCCAGTACAAACTGGAAATGCAGACAGTCTGGCACCTGCGATAGTCATTCCACAATAAATTCACTTTATTATTTATTTTTATAATTCTTTTTTTTTTGCATGTTTATTTGACTGTAATATTGTGCGATGACAAATGTGATATAAAATAAATCTATGACAGGGGGTCATGTCCTGCCACCCAGTTTGTGATCGCAAATCCCCCCGCCATCAATCTATAACCACCCCTCCTCCCCTCACCCTGGTTTGCAATTACCTCCCCTCTCCATGCGTAAACGTCAAACTCCACCTGTTTTATTTATATGCTTTTTATGGCTTCAACTCTTGTTATCGTCCTTTAATCTGAGATCTATAACGCGGTGGCAGTTCGGCATCCAATGAGTAATTTTCGCGCAGAATATTGACTGTAGTTGCATTCCCACTGACTCATGGTTTCGTGGAATTAGCTGATTTTATGTTGAGTGCTTTTCAACAGCAAGTTCGTTTGTAAACAAGGACACTAAACTTTTCGGGCACTCCTTACATGAGCAACATCGATATCATGTGGGAGCCAGTTTGGTTCACTCACCAGATGTTTACGGTTCCATTATCTAAACTGACCTTTTTCAAAAATAATGATGGCTACAAATATTGTGCTATGGCTGATGCATTAATTTAACATATCTAATAAGTTAAAAAAGCCTCTGGCTAAAAGCATTCAAGGCTGGTTTGGGCTGGTTAATTGTTTTTGAGTCATGGAAAATGTATTTAAAATTAGCTTTTATGCACAGTAAGGGTGTTTAAAAATTTAATAAAAGGAAAATAAATCTTTGTGAGGATATTTAACTGCATATATAAATCATAGCTTATCTACTCTTAAATGCCAATAGTTATTTGTTTGTCTAACCTACACATTTTAGATGACAACCAAGAAGGGAGCTCTTAAAATAGAATTTATGGTACGTCATATTAAAAATATGAATTGTGAGATATTCTAATATTACAGAAACTGTACCCCTAATGATACATGCAACAGCAGCCTCCAAATCTCATACTCCTACTAATTTACTTTTCATCTTCAGTTGTGGGGTTTTAATTTATTCTATAGCAGATCAATACACACCCAAAGGAGCAAATATCAGACACAAATCTTTAATTAATTAGTTAAACTCATTTACTCTGTCTTTTTAACACAATTGTTATGCATATTTAACATCTTGGTTCAATAAATGCAATGACATGGCCTGCATAAACGTTCACATTAGGTGCAAGGCTAAAAGTGTGCAGTATTTCAGTCTCATTCAAGACATGATGAGACTCTCTTAACTGGCTGAACATTAATAGACAAACTATCTTTCCCTCTCAGTACTTCAGCCCATACCTACTGACTATAATTAGTACAGCACTACAGCTATCTGATGCTCACTATTTCAGCCTGGCACAAACCATGAGGCACATCACAGAGGACGGTTTAATTGTTTATACTGACTAAGAATGTTAGCGTTTCTTACCTCTGGATGGACCGAGTGCCTCCCCAAAATTTCTGCAGATATTCCCGTGACTCTGAGAGGGCTGAACTGACAGCTCTCTGTTTTCTGGACAGCAACATATTTCTCTGGAAGTTTCTGTCCGGGCTGTGTTGTGCTGTTGTGACCTCGTCATCGGCATCGTCATCATGATCATCATCATCATCATTAATGAGCCTGCTGCCTCCAGCACCGGCTCACTGCTCTGTGTTTTTCCTCTCCTGGGTGGGGGGAGGGCGGTGGGGGTGGGGGGGGGGGTAGGGAGGAGGGAATGTGAGGGGGAGCCTGGTTCCCCAGAAGTTGTAGTGAAGTATTATAGAAACTTTGGCACGCAGGCACATTCCTGAAAAAAGCTGTGTGATAGAACGCATTATCCCACATTAAATCCCGCCCCATTCCCGTTAAACCCCACTGAGCCGCTGGGAGCAGAGGGCCGGGGCACAGCCTCCTGTGTGCGCTGCAGGTTTATTTTAGAGACCTGGGAGCTCCTTGGTAGAACAGAAGCCAGACGTGAGCCTGTCAGAGATACCCTGCGTCACCCTGAGGGCATCCAGCCCCATCGCAACACCTGCAGCTCTTCAGTGGGTGCGGACGCGCTGACCGATGGGCACAGGCACAGCCAGAACAGGGGAGGAATGCAGAATGGAAATGCACTGGCTGCTTGGGATGCTGCCAGCCTGTAGGTGCAATCAATGACTTTTTTCAGCAAAGCTGGCAACAGCTATATCAATGCACCTTCATGAAACATGTTAAGTCATCAACGTCATCTAGCCGGACAGTAATTTTCACTTAAATGGAATCCCTGATTGGTTGTACTGTGTGTGTCATGAAGGGGAGAGGAAACTACATCAGTGTATTTATTCACATTTCATAGAGCAAACATCCGAGCCAAGCACCAGAGTTTCATACCTGACCAGACCTGGGCTTTCTTGTGTGGGTGCCAAGTGTATCAGAATTCTTTGGTCCAGTTACATGTTAAGCCATCTTTTGAATTCCTTGCACAACCTTCCGAAGAATTACGAGGGCAAAACACAGATGTGCTCCTTAAAATGGTGTTTTAAAATAACAACAGTTTAGTTCATGAGTTCGGGGTTTAGTAATGAAATAATAAAATCGCACCACCGTACACCCTGTGCTCCTGGACCTATTCCCTCCCTCTTAATGCTATTTTCATTTGCAGCACTATCAATAAAACACATTGGCATGGTTCCCTCTGCTTTCAAGAGAGCCTGCATTACTTCTCTTCTCAACAAAACCTCCCTCAATACAGCTGCTATTCAATATTCAAAATTACTGGTCAATTTTACTCTTCTAATTTGTCTCCAAAACTTTTAAATGTATTGTCTGTAGTCAACTCGCTCTCTCACTCCTATAGATGAATATCTTTCATCCTAGTCTATTGGCCTTCACAGTTAGTCACTCCACTGAGGCAGTAGTTACACATGGGCTCTCCATTCACTGTTCTAATACCCTGCTAGTTATCTTACCAGCTTGCGTCATCAGGCCATTGAAACTGGTCCAGGATGCTGCCCCACATCTGGTCTTCAGTCCGTTTACTGGTGTTGGAATGACATCACCCACTCAGTCAAAACTGCAGAGCCACTAATTGGCTTCTGCAAGAGACTGAGAACCCATGTTTTCAGAACATACCTCAGTTAATTAAAAAATCATGACTCTTCTCTCTATTGCATTGTATGTCCGGAGGTGCAGTTCACCATGACACCACTGAATTGATTGTTTTTTTCTGGTCTCCATGACTAATGGTGGTTTTATAGCTGGACTAAATGCACTCACTGCAAGTTTCTTTAATCTAAGGGTGTCATGTTTGACAAGACTGCAGTCTTTCCAAAGAGAACTGAGATTGAGGAGAAAAGAAAAAGCCAGTAGCAGCCAGCACTAGTATTACTCCAGCACAGTTTCAGTTTCAGTCCACAGCATGAGAGATATGTGATGGCTGCTTATCTTGCTTCACTGTGGGATTACCTGAGCCAGTACTTCAGCGAAATCAGAAGGAGGGATGTAGCTGGGCTTGAGGTCTCATTGCAGCTATTTCATATCAGCATGCCATAAGAGGAGAGGCTGTTGATTGGTTGAAAATTGAATTTATGGAAGTTTATCCTCTGGTCCGCATAATCTCTCTCTCTCTCTCTCTCTCTCTCTCTCTCTCTCTCTCTCTTTCTCTCTCTCTTCAGGGACAGCAATGAAGTCAGACATCAGGGCTGGACTTGATAAGGAGGCTGATTTGCAAGCCACCCATATCCCTAAGAATCTAAGTACTGCAACACAAATCGGCCCACCTACCTCAATTATGCAACGAGCTACTTATAAGGAATATTTTAAAAATAGTCTTAATGGGTTTGAGAGTAGCATTGGAGGCACTTTTGTGGAGTTTGGTGTTGTTCTACGGCTTGAATTGGGTTCTAGACCATGTGAATGTGTGGTGATCATAGAGCGGTTCAGTTGGCAGAGTAAGCCCCACCTTATCACACACCAGCACTCCTTCTGGTCGAGACTGGTGCTCATGTCAGTGAGGCAGTGGGGAGATTTCAAAGTGGAATTAAGTGTCTGGATAAGTGTCATGTGCATGCTCTACTGCCATCAGTCTTACCCTATATATACCTAAGAATAACCATCTGCCAGAGAATCTGTTTCCAAATGCATCGACAACAACTTATTTTTCTCTTTTGGTCCCGTTTGAGTTTGAGTTCCAAAAGTGGTCTTTTCACTGGAGATTTCTAATTTCCTATGCTCTCTTTTCCAACCACTTCCTGTTATATTTTCAGTGTTATTGTTTCTGTGCAAGGCACTCCGCGAGACACATTTTCACAATTCACTTTTTTTTCAGCACCACTTTTAAGAAATTGTGAGTAATTGATGTTTTTCCTATAACGTTTTCTCGTCTGGTTTCATCACCGGTGGGAACAGCAACAGAGCTGTAAGAAAACAAGTTCCTTTATGAAGTCTCGCAACAGCATGTACAGAATTGCAAAATAACATGAACCAGGAAATGACCTTTCTTTATGACAGAGAGGACAAACACCGCCCCCTCTCCCCCCAACATTAAGCCCATGGCAACACTTAAATGCCATTTCCAAACATTCCCACCGCAGAATGAACACATGAAATACCAGGAGACCTGGCCCCTTGGGCCGTGCTCTCCCTCCCATGACACCACAAAAAAAATAAAAAACACTTCACTTACTGCCATCGGTGAATTTCACTTCAGCCATCAACAATCTAGGTGGATCGGCTTGATTTTCCAAAAGCAAAATCACATTTCAGTACATATCATCACATTTCATGTACATTCAGTAAATTCAATACATTTCAGACATTTCAGTCCGTCTATCTTCACAATTGGTCCAAACTAGGCATTTTAAAGAATGGGAATTGATGAAGGCTGTAACACCAAGAATCACTGAAATAATTCCTGATATCAGGGTGGCAGCTGATGGACTGATAAAGCACAGAAAAGTATACAAGCAGGATTAAAAATCGGCAGATCAATAAATATCAGTAATGACGACAGTGATAATCATAATAACCTGATTTCAAGCGACATAAACAAATTGCGTGGGTCTGAATTTCTTGATAACGCATTGCTGTATTCATAAGTCATGTTCCCAATTACAGTGCATTCATTGCACAAGAGCAGATGGAAATGAACTTGTCACAACAACTAACGTCAACATGGCTCTGTGTGGTGCTGCTGGCTACGTGAATGGACATTGAGTCATTCCAGAAATACTAAACTCCCAATAATCGTATGCCAGCACGTACCAGGGAGATTCTTGTAAACTTTAGAACTTTAGAAGGATACACCCTTCACTTCCAGACACAAAAATGCGGTCAGCTATTTCAGAGTCAAAGATCAGTCTGGATTTTAAAGTGGATAGAGTGTTCCACTCAACACAAGAAATAGGGTGTCTGCCGAATTTCTTACACAGCACTTGGCAGAACATTAACAGGCCGGCAGTAAATGTACAAGCTTCATATTTTTCAACTCAGGATTGATTCAGATAATTACAATAATCTTTTTCTGATTCCATTGATGGGCACTAATTCTTTCATGTGGTGCCACTAGATGGCACACCACAGAAGGTTTTGTCTGTCTCCTCATATCATGCCATAACCACACAAAGGCATCTTTTCATGCGATGAGGTTGACTTGACTGGACTGGTCATTTCCTGCCCGAGAACAAAACCTTTTTGGCACAATAAATTATATTGCAACAATAAATTTGGACTTCTGGAAGATGTGGTTATTGCTGCTCTAGAGAACAGGAAATCTCAGATTTTTCTCTCATTTCCTTAAGATTAAGAGATAAAATAAAATGGAGAATGCACACATACGGAGCCAGCACAGTTTGCTTAATGGAGGTTCAGTAAATACATCACGTAATTATGCAGTGAGTACTTTCAGTGCATGTTCAATGACAGTTATATTTAAAAATTTAATTTCAGTTTGATTTGTAAGCACCAATTAATGAGCCATATGGAAGAAACCTGATATTACATCATGTAATTATACAGTGAGTACTTTCAGGGCATATTCAATAACAGTTAAATTTAAAAACATATTTTAGTATCATTTTTATGCACCAATTAATGAGCCATAAGGAAAGCACCAGATATTTGGAAATAAATGTTCTGTATTACCTCTGACTATCTGTATTAGATAAACTAAATGAATTTGAACATGGGAATGATGCAGTGTGCGGGCAGTTTTTGTAGTACAATGGCTCTGGACAAAACCACTGAGATAATAACATTTTCGAAGTCATAGAGTGAGCAAAGGAAACTGCATGCAAACAAAGCACACACACAGACACAAATACACAAATACACACCACACATACACAAACACACACAACACTATAAACATCAGTAGACCTTACTCCACTAAACATGTTTTAACTCTTTTGTACACTTCAATGACTTGTGCTTAGATAGGCAGTAAATGTTGTAAAATATTTACTCTTATGTTTGTATGAATTATGATTGCAGAGCTTAGTAAATATAAACAAGTCAATGAGTTTCCTGCATATATTGAATGTCATCCTTTTCAGGGATCTCAAATCACTTTATGTTAAACCATCATCAAAGATATGAAGCGAGGGAGATTTGTCCTATAACTTCAGAGCTGTGGTCCAGGGGAGTCTCACGGTGATCCACGGGAGTTTCAGAGTGTGATGCCATAATTGGACACAGAAAATCATGTGATCAGCAGTCCCCTCCGGATCGTGCCAGTGCCGGTAGCCCTACAGGGGGCGGCGCGTAATTGGCGATTGCATCGCCCTGGGTATGGGTGGGTTCAGTTGGCCCACTTTCATCTGCCAACACCCCTGTGGGTTTTGGGCACACCCACGGTCTGAATGCAGCTGCATATGAGTGGTCTTCCTTTGATTCCGCTCCGTGCGAGTTCAGCAGGTAGCTGAGCCAGGTGTTTTGAAGGAAAGCTTTGGGTCTGCAATGAGGTCTGATACCTGTGTGTCCTGTTCACTGGGGGTCGCTGGTTTGGGGAGACAATTGAATATTCCAAATCAGGGTAGGAATTAGACATGCACAGTCCTGTGTTGGACAGCAAATTATTTAAATGAATCAATAAATAAATCGCCTGGAAACTTAGGTGTCGATTATCTGAAAGTAGCTCTTGAACTTTCACATGCAAATATCAGGTACAGAAAGCAACTACCTGGTGCAGACAGATTTATGGGTCTGTACCTTTCTTGTCCAGCAGGGGCCACTATCACCACATTTTCCATGCAAATGAAATGTATGCTGGCCACATCAATCAAGGTTGCCATCGTGCATAGCCTAAATGAAGAGGTTTAAACTCAACAACATTGTTTTTTACTCTAAAAGGCTGAAAAATTCATTATCGTTATTTTCTCACCTGAGTGTTATATAGCCAGTTCATCAGTGTGATAAATGTATATAATTCTCTTGGTTTTGTCAGTGTAACTGTTTTTCATTTCCCAGAGAGCTTATGTCAGAATAAACGCTTAAATTTTAATCTCTTTTTCATAATATTTAAATTATTTGATTCAATTCCATGAACAATGCTTTTCAGTACTGCACATATATTAGTATATCATTTCTGCCTCAGCAAAACCTATTAGTCATTAGACCTGTATTGTAAGTGATCAATTGAGCTCAGAAATGTGCTAAAACTGCTTGTTGTTGTTATCTTCTGTAATATTATTATTATTATTAGTTATGGGTCACATTTGCATTATCAAATCTCTACACGCAGTTTATGTATCAAAAGTGTGTGAAAGAAAAAGGCAAAACATATTTTGTAATCAAATTTATTGGTGTGGATGGTACAGCACACTGGTAATGTACATAGCAAAGAATGCAAATTTGAATGACAGACTGTACAGATCAGTAGGTCGGATTCATAGATCGTAGGAAAGGGAAAATATCGATGGGTTCACAATTCTATTCTTTCACATTTTATGACGATACTATGGACAGGACCCCAATGTATGACCTTTTTTTTTTTTTTTTACAAGGTTAAAAGATGAATCATGCTGAGATCCTTTCTGTGCTTAAAACAAGTCAGTGGTATCACATTGAAAATAAAATAATCCATAAGAAATCTCAATACAAAAAAAGTGTATTTTTCACATCTAGTCATTTACAGAGCCTATCCCCGTTGTGCATTAAACAAAGCCATTACATTTTCTGTGGAATCAAACCTAATTCATCCTCTCCTATGTGGGTTCTACAGTGACCAGCTATCCTAGCACACTGTGAGCATGCACCCATAATATATAAACACCATGCTTTTTTTATTCCTATTTTTTTTTCCAAGAAAAAATAAAACTGCAAGCAATAACCTTACGAATTGACATGCCACCTATGTCTTGACTAATTGCTATGACTACACACCAGAATCCAGTGGTTACTTTTAAAAGGAGGGTTACACTTTAAATGTGCGTCTGTTCACTGGTATCAATCAAGTAATAACTGATGAATTAAAAAGTATTAATAAGACTGGAATAATTATTGACAAATATATTTCATACTGTAATTAATTGTAAAACTGTTGGTTTTTTTATTACCATATATCCAGTTGAAACAGAATTGTTATCTCTTATTTGAAAAGCATATAAACGAACACTTAAAATCAAGAATGGTAAAAGGCAATCATAAAAATGTATGTACAAATAGACTGGCACAATGGCAATTTGAAAAATAGCTAATAAAAAACTTCCCCCTACAGAGAATAGGAAAGGATATACATTTCCAGTTCTGAAATCAAAAAATAATTACAAGCTCCAGTTATGGAGACCATTCAAAAACAAAAGATTGTACCTGTCGTCACAGAAATGCAAAAACTGTGACTTTTGCAGATGACAATCTATGATATTTTGATATAAACATTCAATAAATGTGATATAAAAACATCCACAAAATTGGCAAGGAAATGCTGTTTAAAAAGTATGCTCACCATTTAGAGAAATTGCTATACACAGGGTGTCCGATAAGATTGGTCTCAAAAGAAATACAGCATTAATGCTTTTTTGCAGTGTACCTTTCAGTGGCTAAATGTAAGGGCTGGACTCTTAAAAGTAATCATACTGTACCAATGAGATTGAACTTACAATAAGGGACTTGTCTACGCTGTGTACTTCTTTAAAAGGTAAAAATTAAAATGCAATGAAAATGGCTTTAATTTTGGATACAGTCACATTCAGCAATCAATGTTGAATGTTAATGCTGTTCTTAAATACTCAGAGGAAATGCATGCAGGACTTTTCATGTACAGATAAATGAAGCTATGATTCTCAATTCTGGGTTTAACTTTTAAATAAATCAAAATATAACCCCAACAGAACGAGAGGTATTTCAGCACATGATCAATAAGAAGGGTGAGTTACCCCATAGGACACCCATGTATTTACAGTAGTAGTCCTTTGTACCTGCATATACTGTAACATGTCATTTTTACATATGCCTGACATGTCATAGATATGACAACACCACACACAGAATGAAAACAATGAAGACATTTATCAATATGTGATGTGTTAGGCGAGATTATGAAATTAGCCAAATTACAGTTAATCTCTGTTTTAAGACCATGTTCCCTCTTTCATATTCCTTGTTTGAAGTGTGCTGTGAAAGTGAATGGTTTTCTAGGTCCTTCTCTGACAGGCAAACCAGGGGAACATCAGCTTGCATCTTGACCGGGTCATAAACAGAGAGACTTCAAACACAGCACATTTCTACCAAAGTCTAACTTCTTAAAACACATACGACACTAATGACAGTCATCTGAAATAGGATAAAGAACAGGCTGCGGTGTGTGTGTGTGTGTGTGTGTGTGTGTGTGTGTGTGCAAATGTGTTTGTGCGTGCGTGTGTGTGTGTGTGTGTGTGTGTGCGTGTGTGTTTGTGCAATTGTATGAGCCCAGTCTGCTGAATCTACAGCAACTACAGGCACTCAATGAGGGACTGCATTAAAATGCATTTGGCACACGAAAAGTATTTTCCCATGAAATGGGTTGTGGTCTTCACTGTGGTTCTCCCTCTGGATTTTATAGTCAGGATATGATTACCACATAACTGCATGCTCTGGGATAAAGAACAATTACAATTGCATACTGTCAATGTGATGGGACTGTCAACTTACAGGTTTCCACAAATAGAGGTAAACATAGTCTTTGCCAAATGAAACTAGCAAATGAATTATTAGATATTATGTCTGACAGTCACACCGCAGAAACTTCTCATAGTCATACTGTAGTAACTTCTCATAGTCATACTGTAGTAATCTCTGATAGTCACACCGTAATAACAATAGAGGAACAGACATGTGCTCAGGGGTGATAGTTTCATCCCCATCTCCACACCTTAACCTATGACACACCCATCTTTGACATATAATACCAGTTAATAAGAAGATCGATATATATCACCGCCGCACGAAAATCCCCATTCCTCATCATTGAGAATATGGATTGGTTTTTGATGTTGAAGAAGATCAAAATGCTGATGTGGTGCTGGCATAGAGACGTGAAGAGGTGATGAGAATAAATATTTCATGATCAGAATTGCAATTTCAGGTGTTTCATTGTTTCGTCAGTATCTGCATTTGATTGTCTTCTGTAACTGAAATGCACTTGGTGAATCCCAGCATGTCTTTCATGACAAAGAGCAATATGGAATATGGAATATGGGGGAAGATACAGGGATAGAGCACTATTTTATGGGAATGGGTGCGACATGCAAACATGGTCAGGTGACTTGAGAATGAGGAAAAAGCACACCTGTGACGAATGCAACATGAGATCAATTATTTAACAACACAAGTACATACAGAGCAACGCAGCAGACTTCACTGAAATAACAAGAGCGGTACATTGGATGAACATTACAAAGCACTGAACAAACCACTGTGACAGAGCAAAGAAGAGGGCTGAGGTGAAGTTTCCCTGTAATTCAACCAGGAATGCATTGGCTCAACATAAAAAGATAAAGAAGAACAGCGACCCACTACTGTGATTTCCTGTAATCTCAAGAACAAATGAAATGAAAGTAATTCCATTTATTCTATCAAAAGATTTTTTTTAAAAACACCAGCGGAGGTGAGAGAATTTCCTTTTCCATTCTGCGGTGATGGTGGACACTTAACAATGAAATATTGTAAGAAATGCTGAGAGGTCAAATAAATAAGACAAAGAAAATAAGCAGAGGGTTTTCTGAGACACAGTTGAAAACTTTATAACTCATTTTCTTCACGTGATGATTTCTACCATATAGACTAGCTGTTGGAAAGTACAGTACAGGGTATATTTCAAAGGGTTCTTTAGGAATAGTTTAATGACTCGTTGACAGGCTTAGCTTGTTGATATTATTAGATAATTGCCATTGATAGGAATAGCAGAAAAACAAGAATCATTCTTTCAGCCAACCTGTTTTCACTCATATGAATCAATTTATACTGGAACTATAACTCTCTCAACCCTTCACATTCCAGTGTATTTTCATTTTAAGCTTTTAAGCAAAAGTGGTTCAAGATAAATAGGATACCAGCTGGATTTGTGTTATAAATATGTTTCCTAAATATTCCTTAATTTTAAAACATCTACTCCATAAATCTAATGGAAATATAGTGCATTCACTTTTGTGTAATCATAATGATATTTTCCAAACATCTGAGAAATTTCAGATAATCACTTAATAAATACATACCCTGTCATCTCATCTGAACCGTTATTCTTGATATTCGTCGTCAGATCAAGAAACTGTAGGTTGTGTGAAATTTTCTTACAAGATTAACAACAAAAAAGAGTAGATCTGACCAGAGGTGGACTGCATGGCCATTTAATTTAACTGAATTACAATTACCATCTACATGTACATGAGTAAATATTTAATACAATAATTTAAACTTGTCTTGAGCTTTTGTAATAAAACAACAAAAACATTGGGTTGCATTGTTATTATGAATTTAAAATGGCTTTGTTAAGAGTTTGAAACACACCTAAGTTCACATGGCTTAAAAATTTTGAGCCTTTTCTCTTAAGGAGATGAAGGTCCACCCATGAAATCTCATAAAACGTTTTAAATTGCTGTTATTCAGTGAGTGAAATATAAATCAATCCAATTAAAAACAGCAAGCTACATAATTGGCAGATGGACTAAACAAACCTTCTCTAAGATCCCCCCACTCCCTTCCCCATGTTCTCAAAAAGAAAAAAAACTCAAAGCAACGTGAACTAGTAAATAGAGAGCTTGCAGCCAGTTTCGCTTTTCCAAAATTTGCCGTACCAAGTTTAATTTTAGATAATTTGAATACTTTGTGGGAAACATTTGAGTGTTTCAACTGTCAGATTACTGGCTGAAAACAGGCAATGGTGTGTGTGTGTGTGTGTGTATGTGCATATGTGTGTGAGCGCATAAGTAGATTTATGACTATGCCGCATGCACTTAAAAGTATGTGCAGTTAATCATCCTCAGTTTAAAAATTCCTGGAGAGTCTACTATTTCATGTAGGAAACTAATTTATCAGTTTATGTAAAAAAAAAAATGTCTACATCACTGTATCACAAGCCAAACAGGGCTCCCTAAGAAACAAAGATAAAACCTCAACACCTCAGATGTAAATAACAATGTGGCGATTGTTGTTCTGGATCAATTCCCAAGTACAGTGTGCTGTGGAGGACAGGCAGTCTTAGTGTGGAGAGATAGAGGTCCGTCAGACGAGAGCACCAAAGATGCCTCTGCAGGGGCACAGCTGAGCTGGAATCAGGGGTCAGAAAGGGGGGGTCTACATGGACTCCCCCATGGAGTCAGAGTCATCCAGAGAGAGGGGCAGGTATAGGTCCTGTCACAGGGGGGAGGAGACAAGGTCGTCACATAGGTCCACCCCTGCAGCCTCAGTCCCATTCCATTACAGTTGACAGTATCATTTTTTGCATATGAGATGTATGTGGTCATAAGCTCACACATGGATTTTGAAGCAATTGCACATTCAACTGCATGCATTTAGATTGAGATCACATTGCTGCAGGTTGTGCTCAGTGGTCCATCCAATCAGACAACTGGCTGTACAGACTACTGCATGCAACGTTAGTGACAGAAGATGTCGCAAACAACATTTTTTTTTCCAGATCAGACACAAGAGAAATATGACCCAGATGGATTTCGACAAATCCAATCACTTAATTGCATTGGTCATAATGCACAAAGTTCAAAAGGCACACAGATTTAGTTCACTCGAATGAAGAATATACTAAGAAAGGAATCAGTAAGATGAATCTATAGATTAAAATGTGGTATGTAATATCAGTGTGAGTCTCTCTCTGCATGAGGAAATCATTTCATGAGCAAAGGCCAATCATATCCATTCTGAAGACGCAAACTGATATGGGTGAGTTATGAACCCTGGAGGGCTGGTCTGTATGTCAGGAGACCAGACCCGCAGTTCTGCGTTGTGACCAGTAGGAGGCTCACTGTACCTTGTGCTTGCGAAGACTGCCTGGGCTGGTTGGTGTGGAGATGGGGGACTGCTTGGAGATGGGGGTTGAAAGCTGGCTGCTGGACGCGGTCCCATTGGCTGGAGACAAAGAAGAAAGGGGGGGACATGGGGGTTAAATGACACTCAACCGCCCCACACCCAGAATGCTAGCCCCTTTGCGGCCATTCAGGAAGCCGTGGAGGAAGCCATGTCTGCCGCCCAGAGCGCCCCAGCCACTTCACTCTGGAGCCTCTCTGTGGTGCTGGAAGGTTGCTAGGATACCGCTGGACAACAGAAGGCGGGCTGGTGTGTGGCATGGTGCTCCTCCGGCAGCTTGTGTGGTAAGCTGTTTAAAATCAATGACAGTAATCCCCCTGTCTGTAAAACAGACATCCTTTTTCCCATCGCCAACATGCTTTTGTGAATTATCTTATGCACAGCAATCCCAGATATTGCTAAATATGTGTAGCAACTTGGTCACAAAGCTATCCCACGTAACACATACAGGTTCACTCTGTATGTAGGTGTTGAGAATGATAGGCCTGTTCTTCTTTGCAGATCTCTATAAACTGAACAATTATGATCATCCTCTTCACCCCCAGAAATGAAGTGCTTCCAGTTAAATATCCTCCCACATTTTGAACAATGATTACGGAATTTAATCTATTTATGTAATGAGTTGTGTTTATGCACAGATGTTTGCTGTCTATGCGTACATCTTAAATTTTAGCATGTCAGCAGTTTGAAAACTCAAATAACAAACTCTAAAACTATGCCAGTTGACACATCCTTTTGTTATACTGGAGATCCACTGTAATGCACTTTAGTAATTATATATGAACTGCATATATACAGAGTTTACATTACACCATTGAGCAGATGCTCATATGCACTGCGATGAAGGAATTGCATCTTTAAATTGATTCTTTTATACAACCGGATATTTTTACTAAATGAGTTTTGGGTTACTGTTAATTCAATGCAATTAAATTAACAGTAAGTACTACAATGCATGTAAGTACAATCACATACTTTGCTCAAGGGTACAATGGTTGTGCCCTCGCTGGGGATGAAACTCGTAACCTTTGAGTTACAAGCCCAGTTCCCAAAGCATTATACTACCCTGTCGCCCTCGTTTAGTGAGTGTGAGAGGCGTATTTATGGTCACCGTGGGAACCGGTCCAAGCATAACCACTCTGTGCCACAAGGTAAGCTGACCCTGTGCTGTTAGCCCTTATTGAATTCATGTATTGAATTTATATATTGGAAAGCAACCAGACAAAATAAAATTTCATGGTAAATGATGACAAAGCTTAGCGAGGAAACAGAAGAACACTATAAAACATTATTGCAAAATGTGATTCTTTATTTTGAAAGGAAAGCTGCGAAATAAAAGCTAAATGTACATAAACAAAAATTGGCATGCAAATATCAAAATGAGAGAGATGAGAGAGCGAGAGCGAGAAATAAAGTGCAAACAGTAATGCCGGAAGAAACAAAGGATCTGACCGTGCATAAGTCAACACCCTTAAATCAACAATAAACCAATCGTTTCAATTTGTACACATATATGTCAATTTCTCAAAATGTACATTTATTTAAAAATGCGTGAAACCAAACAGAATAAGAATAAGCTCATATTTTACTGTTGAAACCAAAATTTTAAGGTAAATAAAAATAAATCCCCCACCCCCCAATAAATATAATGTATCCCAGGTCCTCCTCCAGTAAGGACAGTGGTATCTGTGGGGATGCCAGCACATGGGCCTGCATCATGCTCCCAGCAGCCCACACTGAGAGTGGCTCTATCTATTAAAACTGTGCCGTCCCGTCACAACCGTTTAAAATCCACCCTTCAGGAGAATTCATTCTTCCAGAGAATGGGTCCTGGACCCAGGCCCTTCATGCACTGTGGCAAAGCACTGGCTGGTCTCACCGGAAAAGAACAACACTGCATTTCCACCACAGAGGTTTTTACGGAAAAAGGAGAGCTGAAACCATCCTCCCACTCCCTCTCCATACCCCGTGTCCTTAACTGAGCTGTACAGGAAACAGCAGGTAGGCCACAGCAGTAAAGTTCCTGTCAGCCCTGATTGAGTCCATCAGCACAGAGCCTACAGTAGCATGCCTTTCAGAAGGGTCAGTGTGTCCCTGGGACCAGAGCGTGGATGGGCATCAGTTCATTTGCTCGCTGTTGGGGCTGTTAGCAGGGCTAAACATTCTAATTCAGGTCTCTGGCAAGCAGCGAGTTGCCAAGGTGACTCGACTGTCCCCATGAGAGATGCTTGCATGTGTGCGTCTGTTTCTGAGAGAACGGGCACATTTTTCACTCTGTGTGCATCCTGAGTCTAATATTCCTGGCCTCAATTAAAACTGGGAGAGCACTGGATGTCACACAGGAGTAAAGCATTGCACGGCACCTCATTAGTTTCCCTCTGCAATGTAAATGCTAAGGAAAACGAATCTCCATTGGAGTTACCTTGTGTAGACCAATCAGTGAATTTATAGGCCAATATTGTCCACTAGGGATCAAGCATTACACAAGGTCATGTGAGAAGTACCGGAAAATGTTCTTTGGAGCAAATATGCCAGTTTGTCTTCAGGACATTTAATTCTGTTGGTGGTGCTTTCAGGGGCTCCAGAGTGTTTAAAAAAGATCAGTTAAAAAAACCAGGTCAATAAAAAGGCTTGCCACAGAAGCAGTTTGAGCCCCACAGCTATGACGTTACTGCATTGTGTCTGGGCTATTTCACAAGCTGACGATGAACTCGATGAAGTGTCCAGTAGTGTAAAATAATTGACTTCTTGAGTCCTGCTGTGATAGAGTGGACAATATTTGGCCTGGGTTTCTCAGGTAATTGCTACAAAGGAGCTCTCTGGCTTCTCACAAGCTTCCTACGGGTGGTGAAATAAAGGGGGTGATGGGCCTCTTTTCTGATAGCGTTTGCTGCCCTGGATAATGTGGTCTGTAGTGTAGAAATTATTGGAGGCGTGAACATACTCAACTGCAGGGCAACATGGAGTTTACACAAGAGCATAGCACATCTGGCATCTCCAAATAGGAGAAAAGGGGGACTCTCCCTCCTCACAGCCACCACCACCACCAGCAAAAAATTTAAATAAAAAAACTAAACCAAAGCCACAAAAATTGACCCATTCTGAAAATTATCAATAGATGGAGAGGTTAAAAAAATCTATATACAAAAAAATGCAGAATGCAAATTCAAAATCAAAGCCAAATTAAACAGGTAAAGGATACAAACAAAGGACAGCTATGAATTACATCACCAAAACATAATTGAAATAAAACAACCAAAATTTATCCTGAAAATTTCCTATTACACACAAAAAATAAAAAACCAGCATATATGAGTAAAGCAGTTGAGGGTATCTTTCTGCTTTAAAACTGCAGATGAAGAGAGGACTGATATGGGCATGTGTGCACGTGGAGAGAGTTCCTGTCGCGGTCAGAGAATGGAGCATGAATGAATCAGATATTAATCGTCTCACTCGATTCGATCGGGGACTTGGTGCGCCGGGCCGGTCCGGGGCTCTTGGTCAAACTCCTCTGAGCGACTCCTTTAGGATTCATCTTCGCTGATCCATACTCTGAGGAGATTTAAAAAAACCCCATCCAAACACATGCAGTTAAAACCATCGGCTGATAAGTGAATTCACCACAACTCACGTCCTGTGTATCTTGCCTTCGTGATGAAATGTCTATCTAAGTGCAGTGCAGTATCGTTGCACGCTGCAGCTTGCAAACACACGGGGAAGCGAGGGCTAATTTCACATTTTAAAGCAGCCCATATCACTGCCAGTATGTAATACTGCTCTCAAACATTTCAGGGTTCAACGAATGCTGAGATGGAAGAACACAATTTACTTTGTTATCTACAAATCCAGCCAGCCAAAGATATTGAAAACTGTGAAGTGCGTATGTTTTCAGTTTTCAATACATGTGTAATATGAACTGTCTTAAAATGTAAAATGTAGCCCATGGAGGTCATTACTCAAGGGGTGGGGGTGGGGAGGGGCGGGAGTGGGCATATGAAAACATATAAACCAGAATGTTTTTATATTGTGCTGCCAAGTGCAAAAATCACCAGTCCGCCCTCAAAAAATCACTTTTTTGTATGCAGATGTCTGCGTACAAACTGCAACTTTTGGAGGGCATGGCAAAAAACCATTCACAGCGATGAGTTACTGAATGTGTCCTTCATTTGGGGCACGCAGGAACAATGAGCCCATGAAGTACACGTTTTTTTTAATTGCTTTGCAAAAGATGAACATCAAATTTAGCAGCTCCTGCAGGTACACCTCACTTTGATCATAAGAGCCTCTAAATAGTTAATCGACAAAATGTTTATCACAGTGGCAACACGGTATTTACGCAAAGAGGGGGTGGGGGTTAAAAGTGGGGGACAAGCAGAGCATACATCCAATTGTTGGAGGAGACGGGGGGCAAATAACTATAACGATATTAACCCGACAGGCAGATTGCACTGGCATGCAAGTTAGTCAATATTAAAGACAGCATTGGCTGCGAGAATTCAATTTTAATGCGAAATTAGTTTGATTTTATTAGTATAAATGGGAAGCTTTATTTCTGGCACAAGTATAGATACACACGAGCAATTCAAGATGCCATCACTTATTTCCTATGCACTGTCTCCTAGACCTTCACCCCTCACTAATACTACTCTACACTCTATAAGTGTACAGACTGCAGGCACGGCTCACAAGAGGGTAAAATGCACTATATACAGGAAATCCTTAGAAACTCAAGAGTAAAACTCCGCACGGCATTTGGTTTCTTTATTTGAGCTCCTGTACAGTAGTTTCTGTGCAGTACTGATTTCCTACTTAAACTAAAGAAACTGGTACTACGTACTATTAAATACTCCAGTATAAAACCACCACAACACAACAGCGGTTTGAACTAAAGCTAATAAGTAACTAATGGTGCTGCACTTTCTTCCAAACCCAACAGTGCCGTGTACAGCCCTATATTGGAACCACACTTACGTTTCCTTGCTGCCCCCACTCTACAGCCTATAAATTATCCATTATGCAGTTAGAAAAAAAAAAAAAAAAAGATTTTGGTGATCAGAAGACGTCATTATTGTCATACTTGGATACAATGGCTTGGATTCAGACCAAATATGACCATCATTTTGACTCACACTCAAATGGCAGCATTACTTTCTTCTTCAAAAACACAGTTTGGCAAGTGTGATGATCAGCAGCGTTAATGAAGAAGATTGTGTTGAAAGGATGCAACACATCCATGTCTTAGTAAATCTAATTTAATTTGAAACAATTATTTAATCCAGGCCAAAGCATCAATATTAAAATCCTCAAATAGCTTTAATTCTCTATTCAGTTAACATGCAACTTTTTTGTTGCTTTATGTACATTATTTTATGGCATATCTCTTGTTTAGCCTCTTTCAAATAGTTGTTTACATAACTTACAGCATCAAAACCATGGTAACCTGAAACATACTTCTAAAATAAAAGAAACAGAACACCAAAAATAAATTCATTAATGAATAAATAAATATGACATACTGCCTCTTTATGAATCATGGTTTCACAAAACTGATTAACATTACATGTATGGTCAGACAGACCTTTGCCATGCTCAGATGAAGGTCTATGCAACTTACTAAAAACATCAATTAGTTCTGTGACAGAACAACTATGATTCGTGCAGTGTTTGTGGGAGTTGGGTAATTAATTTTATTTTACTGCCGTAGGTATAAAATTAGCACAAAACTGTGCGGTATCATCTGCGTCTCCCATGTTAATACTAATGGACCACCTGGACACTAAAATGAATTCGCTTCTTTACTTTTTTTTCCATTGTGGGCAGAGGGGAGCCTGTGACAGTATAATTTACAGTAAGTCTGGACACAGTGATGTATAATTTAAACTTAAAGAAACCCACAGCTGGAATAGTATTTCATCCCTCATAAATTCAGATAAAATCAGATTTATGCTGCTTTCATTTGATTTTACATGCATTTGGTTTTACATGAATATAATATTGTTTTTTAAATACTGGGCATGGATGAAACCTCACTGTCACATTCAACATAGAAACCATCCACCAGTCATTCTATATGTGTAAGTGCAGTACTGATGTGATCTGTGACATAGCAGAGTTGTTTTCCTCACACACAGAGAAGATCTGTGTCTTGTGGGTGTGATGACAGCAGCGGCCATAAATTCACACTGACCTTGGCTTTGTGCACCCTGGGCAGACTTGGATTTGGCCCCGGAGGGAAAGTGTGCTGAAAGAAGGAAGCCATATTGTCAGAAAGGAAATGCACGCGCACACACACACACACACACACACACACACACACACGCTTACATGCATCATTAAATCACATGGCAGGCGTCAAGCCCTGGGCTGTAGGAAGCTTGAATACTGCACTGTGGTCATTTCAGTCTGCTGGCTAAAATACACTCTCTTTGTCTATTCAGAACCCAAATCCTGTAGGTCGGATCATAGACTGATTTTTATTTTATTTTTTAATCTGCATTTTAGAACATTCAAGTCGCATTTGAGCCTTGGTATTCTTATAGATTTGTGCCTTTTTCTTATTTATTTTTTGCATTTCTTCTTCTGTCAGAATCAATCATGCCACACTACTGCCCACGGTTTTTACTCAGGGTATCTGTACCACAGCCAAGCTGATTAAAACCCTAGGACTAAAATGAATAGAGGCCTAAGTTAAAAAACCACACACAAAGTCCCCTGGAGATTTTAACTTTTTGTTGTTTCTGTGGAATCAGGAATCTTTGACTGTTGGCAGAACAGCTCGCACGGGCCTCAACAAAATACAAAATACTTGGCAGGTCACTGGTCGTCCTTTCTGCCTTCTAATGATGATGATGTTTGTGTGTGTGTGTGTATGGGGGGGGGGGGTTGGTCCTGGATAGAATCAGTTTTCCTGTTTTTGCTTTTTTCCACTGCCTAATTAAGACTGGTTTTCCTAAATCGTTTATGTTTTCCACCACCAAATACTGCTGGATGGACAGTTTTCCCACAAACTGCACAAGGGCTAAACAGAATCTGGATTTAATGAAAGAAAAACATCCAAAATCGCTGGAGTCTCCCTTTTGGGGTGCTATTTATTACAAATGAAAAGATTGCAAAGATAAGAGAATAAAGTTGTTTTTTTTATAAAAAGAGTTTTCTTGCAACATTTCTGAACTATAACAAGTTGCTTAAGCACAGTTTATTGAAATATTGTTTCAATTACAATGTTCTAGGTTTTTTTTTTTTCAATATTTAATTCAATTTTAGTACATTACAGGCTGCTTAAGCAGGTGTTCAATCACATTTTGCTTTATACAAGGGAATGTGGGTACATGCCAAAGAGCAGCCTAGTTTGACCTGCTGCCAGGCAAGTGCATTAACAAGCTGTATTGCTAATTGGTCGACCTCATTTCAGAATTACTTGAAATGGTACAGGTTTGAAATGGGTAGGACTATATCGTACCACTGGAGACAGCAATTATACAGTAAATGTGAAGACAAAGATGTCACTGTTGCTAAATGAGCTCTTCATCCATCCATCAATCCAATTTCTAAACCACTTATTCCTCATCAGGGTGCTTATCCCAGCATGGAGTGGGTAAGAGGCAGGAACGCACCCTGGACAGGTTGCCAATCAATCACAGGGCACACACGCCATTCACACACGCTGAGGAAGGCTTGATGTAATACAGTGTGTAAGAGACCTACTTTTAAGAGCTGGTCTTGTAACCTAAACGTCACAGGTTCAATTCCCAGGTTGGACACTGTGGTTGTGCTCTTGAGGTACTTAAGGTACTTAACCTGCATCACTTCAGTATAAATCTGGCTGTATAAATGGATGCAATGTAAACGCAATGTAAAAATGTGTGTAAGTCGCACTGGATAAGGGCATCTGCTAAATGCCTGTAATGTAATATTTACAAACTCAGCCGTGTTACTTTGGCTCCTTTTAAAACTGCCATACGATTGAAGCAGGCAAAGTTTTTTTTGTCGGCAGAAAAAACCTTTCCTGCAGCTGCCATGTTGAAAAAAGAGACACGTCTTTCATGTGATCCTGTTGATCTACACTTTTTATGAGGCCACAAGATATTGGGTAGGCTACAAAGAGGCCATTCAGATTTTATTATGCTGTAAAGAAAAGCAAAAATAAGAAGCACAATAGATTTCATGTAATGACTATTTTATGTTTTGACTACGCTGACAATAATTCTTAGAGTGCTTCATTGTCGTTGTTGTATCGAATAGGAATAATTGATCCGTCAATGGTCCAGAATATTCTTGCATCCAATACACTGACATTGCAGGTGGTGTCATCTATATTCATACTAAAGAAGAACAATAAGTCTACCGTGTCAGAGCTGTCAGTGATGTCATGGTGAAACATTTTCCAAGGGAAATTTAAAACTCCATACTTTCCAAAAAAAAATACCCCGGTACAAGAAAGGGATCTCATTGGCCACCATCACCTATGACAACATCCATCAGCACAGTAATTTCACGGCCATCAAAAATAAAGGCCACCTGAAAGAAACCATATGATGTTTTGGAAAGAGACGCACTGAGTCATCTCAGAGGACGGCCCTGGAATTTTATCTTGTTTACTGGCAGACTGATCTCGTCTGCTGCATCCTGCTCCACTGAGACTGTCCGCACACCGAGCCATGCGTCACCATGTTGAGATAACACGGTCATCAACCTCATCTTTGAGATGTCACCTCACGGTCTGAGTCACCAGCTAGCTGACACCCCAGAAAACCAAATAAATAAATAAATAAATAAATTTAAGGTGTAATGAACTTTTAATACTTTCAATATTAGTCTACAGTATATTAGTCATTAAGCAAAGTTTGTGGAGATACGTCCTACCAATCTTGTCCAGGAAAAGTTAGTGGATATTCATCATACCATTCTCGTCCAGTGAGAAGTCGTCTTGAGCATAGCGGAACTTCTCCGGGCCGCAAGCAATGAAGACATCGTCATCTCCGAAGAAATCCTGGAGACACGTGACCTGCCAGTTGAAAAAGACTGGACTGTTGAACATGTTGATGTAATGTCACAGTAAGGAAAGGACAGAACGGTTGAATCTAACATATCTAACATACAATGAATCTAACAAGGTGAAGCCTATTGTGATGAGCCGTAACTAACACCACAGTGAAATGTAAAAGTGAAAGAAACATACAGGGTCAAGATATTTTAATCTCAGCAAATTCCTGCACAACAAACATGAAATCCAGGTGTGGTTTAAGAAACAAAGCCAAGCATTTACTCTGAGGATGTAACCTAATATTTTGGTACATTCTGGTCTGAACTTTGTATAACACAAGTCTCGGATTGCTAGTTGTATTCTTTGGAATGTATTTCAAGACTTTTTGTTATTTTCGCCATAAAACGAAAGATAAATATTGTGGTAAGGCCAATACTCAAAACAACAGTACTGAATCCCATCTCTGGTGTTGTTAAATACTCCTGGGCCCAAACGCTGTGTTATGGCTGAAAGGCTACAGTTAAAGTGACTGAGAAGAGGTCAAATTGCAGTGCAAATGAAAGGAAAAACGTTCCTCAGAACCAAATGCTTTTCAGCACAGGCATAAAACGAGCCTCTTTCGTAATTTTACCCATCCAGTTTTACTTGTTTTGTGAGAGAAGGCATTATTACGAGCTAAATAATGAACTCATAAATCATAAAAAGATCGCTATCTCAGAAATTATTTTCCAGCTGGGAGTGGACAGTCAGGGAGTACGTCCAGCTAAAAGCACTCATACTCAGGACAGTGATCTAGTCCATGGCCTGGAACTGAACCCAGACTGCACCATTGAACTGAACCCGATGGCCCATTATTAGAATTTCTCATTCCCCAGTGAGGAAGGGTTCTGGTCGCCAAGGCACTCCTCAACTCATTCCTCATAGGTAGACTAGCACTTATGCATCTCAGAAGTATAGCAAGCTACAAAACTACTGGCATCTTTGATAACGATGAAAAAACACTGCTGTATGAAAACGGAACAAATAATTTTGACACCTGTCAATAATCTTCACATTTTTGAGTGCACAATACAGCTAATTACCTGCACTGCTTATTTTATACAGCCTTTTTGATCTTCTTTATCAAGAGTGCCAATTATTTTTGAAGAGCTCTGTATATAGGCCAAACCGCTTCATTCATTATTAGCTAAGTATCATGTAACCAAGAATACAATCCAAAAACTAGATGCTGAGAGGGATTACTAACAAATGCCTAATCTTAGCTGTACTTGTTTACAGGCTATCCACCACAATGAGAACGTACCCTTTCATAATCACCTCTCATGCTTAAACTAATGAGTTTATTTGAACACTGGACAGCCAATAAGTGCATGGCTCCATATTCAGGCAACAGGGTGCCTGAAGGTGTATATGCAGATTTATTCTCTGTTTTAGTGGAGAGTTTATGTCAATCCTGGCCAGCCAGTCCCAAAAGTTACCATGTTGTACAGAACAGTTACCAGTTAAGGTAAGTGAAGCCATGGTAGGATGGACCAGCTGTGCTTACTCTCTGTCCCACTTAGGTCCTGACCCAGAAGGCAGAATGTACAGTATGTGTTTAAATAACCCTCAGACCTGCTGCATGTATATCCAGCTCTAATCAGTTTGTATGAGTTTCCATAAAACGCCCCATTATACAGGTATGAACTGCCAGTTCTTACCTGTATCATGAGAGGGGAGCTCATATTAATGGTCTGGCGAGAGATTGGTAGAAGGAGCTGAACAAACAGCTTGAGAGACACTATTACTGTAATCAGAAGCTGTTAAACTGCAAGATTCTTTGAGAGAATGAGAATGGTCAAGAGGGTGATGGAGAAAACATCAAAAGGTGGGTGGGGGGGGGGCACTCGAGACAAGAGAAGATTCAAGAGGACAAGAGGACACTTCATTCCCAGTTTGAGGAACGGCAGACAGAAAGACAAAACTATGATCATGACGCCTAGCCTACCCGCAAAAATAAATAAATAAATGAAAAATAAAAAAATTAAATTGAGTTGCAGAATTCACTGTTAATTCAAGTCATTTTTCAAGGAAAATGCCCCTGTTGTTTATTCAGCTGCCATCATATCCTGATGGAATAATAATGTGTCTTTTTCAAAAGCAGGAACAATTGCTAGCCAGAGCTAATCAGATAAACTTAGTTTACTTAAGGGTGTAACTTAAATCATTTTGAAAACAAAACATTGAACGGTGCACTGGAATCGATGTAATCCTGCTTTGAGGGCTTAAGTAAAAACACAAGAAAATGCTTTGCTGAAAGTCTGAATGTTAGAATCTGCGTGGATAGGTTACAGATGTGGAGGGAAAAGATATGAGGGGGTCAGAAATTCACCAGAGCTGATTTCTGTGTTTACCGATGAAACACATCGATAAGACCAGAGGTGGATGTGCTCTGGATGGAGGTAGTGGGAGCAGGGTGGAGACATGCTAAGCTGGTCTCAGTGACCTTTTTTGACCAAAGCACCAATTCTGGGAGCACTCCAGCCTTACTGACCCCCATCTGTCAACCCATCTGTTAACCCCCATCGTCCTGAGAACTGAAGCAGGACGCTTCGCTCATACACATCACCAACTTCATTATTAAAAATATATTACATGCAGAAGATCCCAGGGGCTCCTTTGGGTGGCCACATATAAAAGTGGAATTTCAGGCTTCCTGTTTCAGTCTAGTATTGCATGAACTTTGATTGTAGTTGATCTAATGAAAGACAGAACAGATATGTTGTCAAGTGAAACGCGAGAAAAAAATTTTCTGTCAAATATTTCAGACCAGGGTAATTGTCATCGGTGTAAAAGTACAGTAATACGTCAAGTTAAGGCCAAGTTTCCTAAAAAATGGAGACAGATTATATTACTCTTTTTTTCTAGTACCACATTAGCTCACTGTAATAAACTGACTTAATACAAATCTGATGCCTTAATTTACTTTGTTGTATTAATGAAATTTACAGTTCAATTTTTGGTACACACTTTTTACTGGTTTCATGCAACTTACATGGTAAGGAAACATCACCAGAACCAGAAATTGGCAAAGTTACAATATTGTGGTGTTGTGTGAAACTATGGGGTTTTAAATGTTAGCAGAAAACAGTCGGTGAATCTGGCTTCTTGGCGGATTGGGGAGGGTGGCTCCATCATTAGCGGTTGTGGGCGGACAGAGAAGAGGCAGACGAAGTAGCCGCTGACTGCTGGAAGAGATGGGACAGCCAGCTGGCCAGAGAATGCTGAAAGAAGTGGTCCGGTTGGACTGTGTTGTGTAATTTGTCATTTGTCACTGTCCGAAGTCAAGAAAAGGGCAGTTGCATTCACAGCTTGGCACACCAGCGTGAGTGATTTGAATTGAATGCGGACAACCACCGGGAGTGTATCTGCTTTTTATGGAACATAAATTCATTCCCCAGTCTCAAGGCAACACAGTCCATCCACTGAATGTCACTTGTTTGTCCCTGGACTCTAACATGATGATTGAAGTCATAAGGCAGGAAGCAATCAGGAGAATTATCTGAATCTTGATGTCCACTGTGAGGCTGCATCATGCTGAATGATATGCAAAGCAGGCGAAATCTGGAAATTAAGTTCACCCAAACAAAGTATGCTACACCAATAAAACCAAATGATCCAATAAATTAAGGCAAATAAACAGACGAATTCCCTTGATAAAGCCTCATTTATCTTCATAGAACAAGAGAGTCCATAGAGGCAAAAAGATGAGCATAAAAGATACAGAAGACCCCTATCAATGGCCAAATTCTCCAAAATGAAAACAAATGGTCTTTTCCTCCATTTCAGTGATACTACAGCTCCATCTAAACAAATGATATCAGGATCATACAGCAACATTAACTGAAGAGGTTCTGGCTGGATGCACTTCTTGCCCACACGACACATCCTGTCCCTGTTCAGCCTGCATCCACCCTTGGTTCCGGAGAGGGCATATTTTTGTTGGAGTGTATCCCAGATTTTCCGAGTCTCTGGGGACAGGCTTGATATGATGAGCACTCCGTAAAGCCTGTCTGTGTTTTCAAGGCATGCACTGTAGTCTTTGAAAAGCCATTTTTCTGAGGTAGTTATGGCCAAACCATTGCCCACAGCTATGCCTCCTAAAGTCCATCCCATTTCCAAAGCAGCAGTACTGGCCACAAGGGAACACAGAAAGGGATGTGTCTAATTTGATGTGACAATATCTCCCAAAATGCTTTCTCCAAGTCCAGATCCAGCAAATGGCTGGATCTAGTGCTGTTTTAAAGTAGCAATTCTAATTTAGATCCAGAAACTTTCCAACAGCTACAAGTTTTTTCCCCACCAACCAAAACCGTAAATGGATTCCACATGAACTCAAGGATCTCTTTTAGCCATTGCAGAATAAGAACAAACTTAACTGTTACTCGGTAACGGAAACAACAAAAGTGCAATACCCACCAACCAGCAATTATCACCATTCATTCAGGAAGAACAGCAAGGGCTAAACATCAATGCTCTTTGAATGTTTAATGTATGCATTCTTGCTTTTTAACATATACGCAAACTTTTTGAAACCATTAAACCTCACTTCTATCCAGTTATCATTTTATCAAAAAGCATAAATAAGACCGATTGATCCAGACCGTAAAACTGCTGTGAGATCACTTCTCCTGCAGCAGAAAGGGCACAGTTAATCCCGGGAGTATTTGAACTTTCCGAGTGGGCGAGAGAGATTAGCTTCCCTTTCTATAGCAGGTGGGGGGAATTCAGAGGAGCAGCTCATAGTCCATATGCAAACACATCCTTATCTTCTGATTCTCATTCTCTCTCTCTCTGTCTCTCTCTCACTCTCCCCCTCTCCTCCTTCTTTCTCTCATCCTCTCATCATCTTTCCCACAGCCTGCAGAGAGAACATACCCCTCGAAATCACCAAGAAACCATCTGTTGCTCTTGCTATGAGACTAATACAACACCGTCACAGTGCATCAGACTTCCTGAGATGTTCACTCCCATTGCCTCCATGCATGATGTGCTTCTGATGTTATCTCAGCTGACATTTAGAATCTGTGGAGGAACAAGGCAACGGCCAAGCGTTGATTGAAACCACCAAGAAAGCATAGCGGTGGTCTGAAAACTGTTCGTCTGAGCAACACTTTCAATCTTGAAATAGTATTCACGTTGCACTACTTCACACACCGAAAGACCCAAAAGACTGTAAATAAACTCAGTCTCTCACTTCAGCTGCTCTGGGTCCGGATCTGTATAAAAATGTAAATTTCCTTTCCGCAAGTGGGAGATGCCAAAAGGACTTTCAGCCCATGGAAATTAAACCACTGTTTTCGCTAGAGACACAGATAATCTTTCTCTGTCGTTTCCAGTCTGAGACAATGGGATCATAAATCCCCGTGATTGGGCCTCAAACTCTGAACTCTGATGTCTAGAGGTACTGTGATGGCCGAGACTAAAAAATGCCCTTCAGAGTGGTTCCAGGTTTGTTTATTTTATGGTAATACCAGCACTTAAAATTCCTGATTATGAATCATGATGCTGAAGTTCAATACAGGGAATCGATATGAGCATAATGAGATTTCAGACCAGTTCATTTAGGCTGTCGTGAATTATATCAGAGTATATTCTTAGCTGAACAAACTAAGTACAACAAACAATGGTTTGGTTAAAGCATTAATCACAATCAACTCTCTGCCAAAATGGCAGTTCATATTACAAAAATAATTACAGCTTCTTAACCAAGAATTCCTGCTGGAATGGGACCCAGCTCACTTTAAAACATATACAAGCCTACCTTCAAAAGCCAAAAATAGCAGTCCCAGTTCCCAAATAAACACAAACACCATTTTTATGTACAGTATACTGTATCTGTATGTTGAAAAGAAGAAAACGACAAGAAGTAGTAAAATTCTTGCATTGATTACAAAAAAGCACACACATTAAAGAAGTCAGAATAGTGCCCAACAGAGAAGTATACAAAAAATAAAATAAAAAATAATAATGATGAACTTCATTTGTAGAGCATACTTTATACGATATGAATGATGCATCCACACATTGTGTTTGCTCCCTAGTGCAATTCATTTATTAGCACTAATTAACAGGATAAAACTTAAGTACAATATGAAAACATAACAGTATTAGATAACGGCCTCCACTGATTAAACAAATAAAAAGACACAGTGGAAAAAGAAAAGCTGCTTTTCCATCCCTCCATTTGGCTCATTCCTTTCTGGGGTCTACCAGATGCATTGTACTTTTTAACAATGCATTTGTTCACATTAACTATGGAAGAAAAAACCAAATGATATTCCCTGAAGCTATCGTCCTCCTCCCTTTCACTGTCTGTCCATCTCTGTGGCAACAATCTTTTTCGTCACCCTGGGCAACTCAGTTAATTAGGCCTAATCTCCATGCACTGCTGAAGCGGAGCAATTACCACACTGTTTTTTTGGAGGAGGAATTCATTACTGTATTTCGAGATGTGCTGAAGCAACCCTGCTAGCAATGATAAAGACCACCACCAAATTCTCATCTGGAGAAGAAGGGAAGGTGGGGGGGGATCTCTAGGTTATGAGCGTAGCTGTGCAAAAACAACAAAATGATTTGTTTGTTCATCGGAATGTGGAATGCAACAATGGTCTTATTGGTTATCACCAGATGTTTAATGGTAAAATGTACATTACTGTTCAGACAAGAGAACCACAATACAGGTCAATGAAGTCAATGAATGAATCAAAGGTCTGGTTTTCCACCACAGTGGAATGATCGACTTTGATGTGGAATATGAGGTAGGTGGCATTGGCATGTACAGTACAGAACAAAACAAAATTACATTTGACTCCAGCATTAAACTCTTAGGACTTTTATTACATGTTATAATGCAACTATGCATTATTGCATAATATTGTTGAAGATAATGTGTAATTTGATCATTTCTACAAGTTTGGTAAGGGGATGTGTCTGTTTTGTTATGCTTACTTCCGTTTCCCCCACCTCTTCAGATAGATTTTATGACCACATAAACTCTAGTTTTTTTCTCTGGAATCAATATCTCCCAAAGGTTCCCCGGCGGTGAGAGGAAATGACCGTCAATATAAGTGGTGACCTCATCGTCTCTCGTCAGGTCTTTTCTGTCTCCTTTCAAATGAGGCCTCTTCCCGCAAATGAGTTTCATTTCTGTTCATTTCCTTTACGGCCTTTAAGATCAATTTGAGCAAATGTTTAATAACAGAATAGGCCCATTCAAAAGCAATTCATTCCTACATATTCTAATACTAATTTTTACACCTGTATAGTGAATGTTTTCATTGCATTTTTTAATAAGAAAACCAACTGCCTGAAGTTTCTAACTCAGAGGTGTCAGGTAGAATAAGTCTGCTAAGAGCTCTTATTACTGTTTATGTTAGGCATGTAGCCTACATTCACTTCATTGACACTATTGACTTTCTGTATATTTGCCAGTTACTGCATTGTGATGACACAACCAGGGCCATTTCCAACCCAAATACACACACAGTGAAATGTCCAGAGTTAATTCAATTCTTACAGAGTACCTACGATTCCAATAGGGACCATATGTACTCTGTATGAGTCTATTTAACACTGAACATTTTACTGTGTACATTGGCTCTTTCCCCATATCAGATGGAGCATTTTAAAATGGGTCATTTTATTGAGGTAAAGGTGCTTTGACTATAAAACTGGAGCACTTGATATTTTGGCTGCACCACCGAAGATGCTTTATGGTGATACCAGATAGTAATGTGCTGTGATTTGTGGAGATATGACAAGGGTGTGAAAAGGGGAGTGCAGACACATTACTGGAGCTATTATCTTCCATAATCGACAGAAAATAAAAAGGGGGGTTGTACATTGAAATAGCTGTTTTTACCAAGCCTCACAGTACAGCTGGTGAAAGTATACTGTATCCAAATCTGAATTCAGATTTTTGACTCCACACTATTTGTACAATAAAATCACATTGAAACATCACAAAATCAATGCCAATAAAAAGCCACTCTACCTAATTATTTTAATGGCAGGAACAACTGAATCAAACTCACACCAGAGGGTTTTACAACCACTATTGACAGTCACATCTCTGTAATGACAGTGTCAGTCGATCACCACTGTTGATTTCAAATCCAAGCCATATTCAGCAACCACACAATAAGATGATGGTTTCAGTCAATAGATCCACCACTTTAGCGGGGCTAATGAAAAAGCTGAACTGATGCTCCTCAGTTCAGGAGCTCATAGAAACAAAAAAAAAAAAGATCATAGAAACTTACATGTCTATTTGCTAGTCTTTCAAAGTCAACTTCCAGGTGATTTGATGACCATCTCAGCAAGCGAATTGCTTTAAGTGGGGCGGCACCAAAGCTTTTCAGAAGCCTTGACATGAATGATATTTGTATCCAGACAATGCATAGGGTGTCTGTCTCTGGTTAACTCTATTGTATCAGCCCATTCCATAAAGCACAGCAAAAATCCCCAGACATGACATCACCTCAGTCACGAGGAGTGAGTTTAACCCCTCTCACTGACGAGCATAATGAAGTTCAAACAGGAAGACAAACATGAAAACGGCTTCAAAGCAACCACAGCGGCGCATCAGCTCCAGGATTAAAGGCAGAGTCGGAGACCGTGAAACAGCTGGTATGGAAAGGGAGCCCTTAAAAACTCAAAAAGCAAACGGAAAACTTACAGGGAGAGGTCGAAAGCAGCATTGAAGCTCATCAGATTCATTGATGTGGGTCACAGGCAGCTGAGCTGCTTTCAGACAACCTGATAGGCTCTGTGTTGTGGCCGAGGACAACAGACTGTGCTTTTCACCAGTTTGCCTTCTCATCTTTTTACACAGTGTCATGCCATGCGACCAGTTAATCGCACAGCTGCAACTGCAATCTGTAAGTGCTTTCCCCCTTTTATAGTTCTAGACCGTAAATAGCAAACAGTGATGAATTATCACCTCTCCTCCTACACCATCACATACGCAGGCAAACACAGAGATCACCCTTTTCTCAGAGGAAGTGTAGGAGTGGAATTTTGTCTCACCCTGTCCTTCTGTCCTCCTCCGTACTTCTAAAAAATATATGCAATGTCAAGCAACGTGTAACTCTAGGCCACATAAAGAAGCTCTAGTGAGGGAAGCAAATAAGAAAGGACTCCGGGGGGGGGGGGGGGGGGCAGGGGAGCTGTCCATGAGGCCAGGCGGAGGCCAGCACTATGGACAGCTCGCTCAGACCCCCCTCCCTGGGCTGCACTGTTGCCATGACTACCATCCCTACCCCAGTTAACTCGCACAATGTCATACGCGCCAATAATTGGTTTAGCCTTTAGCTTCAGTAAGCACAATGTTAAATCAGAAAGGACAGGAAACTCATAAGGCCTGTCTGGTGAGACAGTTATGTCATTGCTGCCTACTTCCTGCCATAACTCTGATTCAACTCGGCAGTAGCAGCCAGCACAGGTTTCCACTTCCTGCTTATATCGGGGAAATCTTTCACTGTGGACTTACCGGACAGTTGCAATTCAAAAATACATGACTCACATCAGCCCATTAATGACTAACATGACCCCTTGGCACACATACAACCATGAAAGACAATCCATGATGAGGAATTTTCTGGAAGAATAACTTGGAATAATGTTACATCTGAAGGTAACTACCTCAATATAACTTTATACAGTTGGTGTACTTTAGCTATGAATAAGTTCTAACTCTAAACATGTTAATGTCCTAATTTAGTCAAATGGCTAGTAAGCCAACTGTGCTGTGTAACACTAGTCCTTGTTTGCCACACATTATTTGAAAAAAGGTGAAAAATATAACTCGGTTATGACAAGAAACTCTCTTTCAGATTTGCAGAAATGCACAAAATCTACAAATTAAAAAAAACATGTAGGGGGTGTTTAAGTAAATAAGTCTCACTGGGATATTGTATTTTGGCTCTGATTTTTCCTAGCGAGACGGTAAGATACAACAAATTCATTTTTATAAACTGAATTCCCCCCTTAGGAGGGTAATGTTAGTGGCTCATGCCGAAAGGAACGGCATTGAGAACATTCTTGAAATGGGGCCAGTTAGACAAATTGAAATTCAAACGCCCACCGTGGTGCATTAACGGCCTGTCGTCTGTGGTCAGTGCATGACAAATGCAGCCAATCCCCTCTTCACAATGCTGAGTAATAGCTGGGGGGATTTGCAGCAGGGAGAGGCTTTTCATGTAGTCCAGCTCACAGAGCCTGTGGATCCAGCTGGTATCTGATGCCATAGTGCCCCAGGGGCTGCTGGGATGTCTTGATGTCATTAGCATAATTCAGGGGCACCATTGCTATATTGAGAGTGTTGCCAGCAATTGCCATAGGCTGTCAAGATTAATCTGACTGCTCACATATTTTTTTATTCAGGCTTTCTTTTAACCAGGTAAAGTTTAATTAAAATCTGATTACAAATCTCTCTTACAAGAGACACCTGGCCAGTGGGGCAGCATAAAAGATGAACATTAAAGTTGCTAACAAAGACAACGTTAAAAAACAAAACCTTGAGTTAAATCATATAAAAGATTAAAAAGGAATAGAAGTATTCCCATGATTCCACTCATCTCTGGTCTTGTCTCCGTCTCAGTTTCACGTTATCCTTTTCCACTGTCAGAACTCATATGCCTGGCTCATGGCCTCATTTCTGTGGTTGTTTTAGGCACTATTGCCAAAAGTCACAAAAATGTTGTCTGGTTTACATCCTGTATGAGCAGTAAATGACTTGTTCACTAATACTGCATTTCATAAGTCAGATATATTAGTTATTTCAGAACGGAGCTTTCAACAGTATTTATCATGTTTTTGTTTGTTTTTTTTTTTACTAAATGCCTTGGTCTTGATGACAATCAAATTCCAAATTTACCAATATTTGGTAGACAGCTTCCAATGGAAACTGGCAGCTTTTTGTAAAATTCTGCAGGTTTTACAAGTATAGTATCAGGTCTTCATGTTCCTCTCACTAACATTAACCAGCATATCAGTGTCAGAATTAGCAGATGTATTTATTATATATTTATATATATATATATAAGGTTTTTTCTTAATCACAGTTACTCTGAAAACCCAAAAAATCTACATATTTATATCTTCAAGACCTGACTATTGCTACACACTTTATCGATGTCAAAATGGCCATGCCTTACATCTCTGGCAGATGGTGAAAATGTTTGAGAAATGCTGGGCTCTTTTCACAAGCCAACAGCTTTATAATAGATTTCAGGATCATATCGATCATTTTCAAAGCAGTATGTGCTCAGTGGTGGCTAAAATGCTGCATTTGCACAAGGAATTTTCCTTCCATCGCCCCTCATTTTAGTTCCATAAGGTTAAGTGTCCTATTAGTTTATTTTATTTTCTATTATTTTGAAAGCACTTCCAACACCATGAAAGAAAATATTTAAATGTCTTTTATTATTATTAGTAGTAGTAGTAGCAGTAGCAGCAGCAGTAGCAGTAGTAGTAGTAGTAGCAGTAGTACTAGTAGTGATAGTAGTAGTAGTAGCAGTAGTACTAGTAGTAATAGTAGTAGTAGCAGCAGTAGCAGTAATAGTAATACCACTGTTATTTCTGCACATCAAGGACGAGCTAAAGAGCATGTTCAGCACACCCAGTGCTGTTGTCAAGGAAACCGAATCCAATACTGTAGACCACCACATCACCATGGCAATCTCCTCTGCAGCATACTTTTAACTCCTTAGGCTCAGCATGGCTCCCACTGTCTAGGAAAATTCATGATCCTTGCATAGCTCAGCTGAAACTGCAGTCTGTCTCCCTCCTGCATGTTTTACAAGCTGCCCTCTACATCACTTACATCTCTTTAAAGAGAAGCAATTTGTTTTCATAATAAATAGGGGAAATGCCTCCAGTAAGACATTAGCATATGAAAAATATTAAAAGGTTCAGATTGAATGGATTAAATACAGTGATCATTACATTACATTCATTTCACAGATGCTCTGTATCAAGAATATAATTGCATTCACCTGTTTAACTAAAAATGACAGTGTGTGGAGAACACTGAAAATGGCATTAAAAAAATGTCTGAGTGGAGCACAGCTTATTCCACATGCCTCTCATGTCTGTGACACAGACGGGATAATGCTCAAAGCAAATATGGCAAGGTGCTGTGTCGTTATTCGCTATCACTGTGACGACTGTCCCCCTTTCAGGAAGGATGCATCCCCGCTACCCAGAGCACAGGAGCGCTCTGTATTTGGGGTGAATTAAAACAACCTGCCCAATCCGGCCCTCCCCCACTTCCTTAGGCTGTGCTTGCCTTCAGTGTGAGAAAGAAGTGGCAAGATGGCCGCTCCCCCACATGCACATTCAAGGGCACGTGAAGGACCTCAGTTCTGCCCAGGGAATGCTAACGTTCTGTTGCAACATTCAATAACCAATATCACATTTCTCTATTTTTTTTTTTATAATGAATGCACCATACTTCTATAATTCATTCCACGACTTTGATCTGTTAAAGTACACCTGATGAAGCTGAAATGCGTGTGTCACTGAAAATGTTTCTTGCATGGTAATTGTTCATCAATCCCTCTCTGCTCTAAAGCTGAATGAAACATTTTAATTAAAGACCTCAGAGGGAGTCAGCCAGCAAGGAAGGGCAAAATAAATCAAGACTGCAAGCTTTTACAGCCACTGGCGTGTGAACTCTTCACACCATTTTGTACCCACACGCTGCACAGACTGAACTCGCAGACAGAATGAAACATTACAATAGGCAGTGCAGCAGTACGACTGGCATTAATCCAATTTGCTTTTGCATATCAGGGGAAACTTAATTCTGGTTTTTATCCATCTACAAGAAAGTGGGAGTGTCAGCCTTTATTTACCCTAATCTATGGGCTATGTGGATCCAGGAAGTGAATACTGACATACCAGTCCACCCCATCATGGCTTTCTTTATTCTGCAGACACAGTCTCCTAGCAACCAGTCACACCAGCTGCCAGAGATGGATGGAGATAGGAGCAGCAGTAGAACGAAGGGGGGAGGAAGGGGGGGGGGGGGGGGCACATCAATACTCTGGCTGCGTCTTGCAGACTGGGTACTGAGCTTTGAACACTTCGTGGAGTGCAGACTTGTGTGACACGTGTCCAAGTGTCAGTCAAAGCCCAAAAACGCTATGTGGGTGTGCAGTGGCAGAAAGCTCTATTCTGGGACATCCTGAACGTGATCAGAGCTAGACTATGCACCAGTAGCAGGCACGATTGTAGTTTCCAAACATGGATGTTTCCGAATTGATATTCTGCTGGTGCGGAGCAATCATTTTAGAGCAGGTGTCACACAGATCCAGTAATGTTTATATTACACAGATGCATTAATCAAGTCTTATTTATCAGCTCTGTATGGTCATCCAGTTGACATAAATATCAGCTGGATGCCTGCTCTGAATCAATACAGGATTGAACATATCCATGAAATATGTGAGTACATCCCAGTAGAGGTTTCTTGCATCGAAGTCAAGATGCCAGAATGTGAAAAGGTTTGAATATACTGTAGCTATTAGCTTGTTGAACACTAAATAAGATTACATTCACTATACATTGATTATTTATATCAAGTTTAATGGCTAATAGGTATGACTGAATTTACTGTTTTTTACACATGAAATTTAGGCTCCATAGATACCATGCACAACAACTCACAGGAACAGAACATGGGTACAAATGTAAGTAAAAGCAATTTCCGTTCTATAAAGGAATCGTATTTTATTGTAGTTTTTATTAATTATTCATTTAGGTTGGCTCAAAGGCTTATTTTCATTGGTGATCTCTAGGCAGATCTAATCAATACTACAGAAATGTGTGAAGGGAAAACTATGACAAGGAAAAAATAAACAACTGCAAGTGTGAAATAGTGCTAAATGGTGACAAATGATAGCTTCACTATCAAAAGACAACTATTCACTTGTAGAATGATGGAGACCTCCTCTATTTGTCATAAAAAATATACAACTGATTGGTCATAAATTTAGACTGTTTCCCACAGAAAATGATCTAATTACATAATTGCCCAGACCAATCCAGTCTTGATAGATCAGTGTCTAAAACTAATGGCAATGTAGAGATTTATGTATGTGAATGTAGTGAAATGCTGACTTGCGGGAAGGGTGTAAGAAAGATTGAGGGTTCGAGGCATCAATGCTGTCGGAGACACACCAGCCTATCTAATATTATTATATTATATACTGTAGTCAACAACTGACTGAAGACAAAGGTAACCATTTGTACAAATACAAAGAAATTCAGGCTGCCCATTGCAAGAAATTGCACAACAAAGGAACTTGGGGTTTTTATGTGGAGACTGGGGAGTGGTGCTGGGGGGGATTACAGAGGGCCAAACAATACAAGGGTGAAATCAATCAACAATGTTTAAATAACCTGAGAGAATAAGCATAGCAAGACTACATAACTTCTTAGCCAGGCAAAATTCCAATAATTCCATGAATTGTCTAGGGGGCATATTTAATATTCTTCAGGAATGTGATGGAGAATATCTAAATAGAAAAGATTCTTAATACAAAACGATCCTTAAAATATTACACATGCGTTTCTGTACAAGATACCAAGAAACATATTTTCCACATTCAGTATTAATTAGGCAACTAGAAGATCACAAAATAGAGTTTGAAATCTAACGATGATGTTTCAGCCATCACAAATTAATTTTCAAAATACATATGTCCATATCTATAATAAATATTTCTCTCAATAGGATGAATTTGAAATATGAGCCTAGCCATGCACAAGGACAGGTTGATGTTTTCAGAAACCACTGAGCCCTTGAACTTCTCTCTGTTCTTGGTAGAAAGCCACCATCTGTCCCCTTGGGGTATTCCATTGTGTTATTTGTGATCAAACTGATCACACAATGGCATATGAAGTGGTTTGAAAACAAGCATTGGCTTGTCCACCTGGACTTGGTTCTGCGCCTCGTCCAATCAAGATTGATTTACATCAAGCCAAGGTCCACCACACAGTCTGCAGAAATGTAAAAAGTAAGTCAGCAAATAAGTAAAGTTTATTTATATAGCACCTTTCAGCAGAATCACATGGTGCTTTACAATGATTTAAATAAATAAACAGCAGTATAAACATATAACAAAACACATAGAGAGACAATAAAAGTCCTACAGTCCCATGATATAGTCCATTCCAAGCTCAGGCTGTTCCTATAAACAGGCAGCCGTGTTCTTTTACCCCAAACAGAAAATGGCTTCTGTGGCATGGGACACATTAGGACAGATGCCTCAGAAACAAGCCTCCCAGGTCCACAAATTGAAGATGACACAGCAGCACTGCTTTTCAGCAGAGGCCAGTTATACTTCTATACAGTTTTAAAGAGTTCCTCTGGGACGATCTCAACAAATAGACTTAAAGCCATTTAATAGAGAGAGAGAAAATTGAGAGAGAGAGGCTGTGTCTCACAGGTCATTATTGACATACTGTCATTACATGTTAAAGCCTGATACAGCAGGACATGGTGACTTAAAGTCACCAGATTATTCACTTTAGTAGTTACACACCAATTTGCCAATGGGCTTAATAAGTGCTGTCGAAAAATACAGCAATGCTGCTTCATTTTATTCGCAGTAGATCGTGGATCAGCAAATCCCATGCCACACTGCATAGCACATCACTGCATCGCACACTTTAAAACTCATACACTATCTGGGTGTGATCTTTTGCAAATCTTGCTCCCGTTGGAGGTGTCAGTGGCCAGAATGCCACCCTTTGTCTCCGTGATGCGGCCAACTGAATTATTCTGGAAGAGATCAGAGAGCGCTCTAAAGTACATATTAATTGAGGACAACCTCCCTAGAGGGGGAAAAAAAGGCTGTAGGAGCATCCAGAAAATAGGCAATGGCTTTCGCAATCCCGGTTTTCCCTGGGTGCAGTGTTATCAATGGCGGTATACGAAGAGCGGGATTTGGAATTAGATGTGAATTAACCACCAAAGAGCCAGGCCTGGCTAGTGGCTTCAGCCAGAACTCAGTGTACTGCAGGGACAATGGCGGCCTGTTATCCCCCCCGTATGTGTGAGGGCGGATAATGTTATTACAGATACTTAGCGAGGAAAAACAGTGGAATTTGAGCACTGCAAGGCCACACACACTGTAGCCCCTCCCCAACCAACGCCGAGTGGCTTATCAGAGGCTGCAGGCGCATATCTCCCTGATGCTGACTCAGGAACTCGTTCCTCCCCACACTGCTCGTATTGATGGCTGGAGGGCTTGGCTGAAAGGCGGTGGCTCAGGCCTACCAGAGAGAGCCGTGTCAGAGCCATCCGCGCGGGGAGGGAATCACTGGGTTGGGTGGAAGACACCATCGGTAGCCCAGAATACGCGAAGGTATCCATGAGTTCAGGTGCGAGCGGTTCTCACTGATTCCTCACTCTAGCAGAGGGACTGTGCTGCGCTCTCATGTTTCGGCAAATACAGGCCACGTGTGTGTAATTCTCACCAAAAATATAATGAGAGGAGAGATTCCAAGAGAAAAAACTAAACATTTACTCAAGCTCTTAAACAGCTGTGGGATCGGTACTTGGTGTAATAACAATCAAATTAATCATGAATCGCTGCTTAAATAGCATGAAGATTTCTGTTTTCTTGTCCTCATATGAGATGATGGCTCCACAGCTCATAAGAAATGAGAGTAAACATATACATACACTATGGTGCATATTATACTTTGAACATTTATTATGGAAATGTAATTATGAAAACATTCAGAATAAAGTTAGGTTTCATTTTTAGAAATATATATTTTTATCTTTGAGACAAAGAGGAAACATATTGTTGCTACTTTTTTAGAACCTGTAATAGACTATGGAGACACAATTTATATGCACACATCCTCAACTACTTTACCTCTGATTTAGTATTTCCTCATCCACTCCTTTACTACATTTTATTACAGGTGCTGCATTGTTTACCCACCGCTGTCTTTTCAATGAATGGTCTGGATTAATATCCTGCAATGTATGCTGAACCATCCACTGTCATATGTATACTTCAATAGGTCTAGAAGTTATACTGCCGAAATTCTTTTAAATCCTGCTTCACTACTCCTGACTCAAAGGCAGTAGTGAAACAATCGTAGATCACAGATAAATGCACCACACTTGAACTTCTTTGATCTGAAGCAGCAAACGCCTTTGCACAATGACTGTGCAGTCTTTGAAAGCCCCTGTACACACATCCGGTGTATTGTGCCTGTCGCATCTGAACGAGTGACATCATTCTAAACTTCAGAATCTTTATTGTGGGCCCAGGTCACCCGCAGCACCAGAGGCCAGTAAAGGCCTTTTGTCTGCGCCGTGTGTACAGTACACATCCCGTGACTCCGCCCACACAGCACGGCTGAGAACAGTCATGGGCACAGCCCTGCATTCAGGTACGACACCTCTCTCCCAGAAGGCCTTAGCCCTTGACCTGGTTCACAGCAGTGCTCCCAAATCAAAGCCGGCCTTGTCTTCACAAGGGATCACTGAGTACATTCCTTAAAAAAAAATGCCACTGGGCACATCTATAGTGATCGGTGTAATTCATCAGCTGCTTATAGAGTAAAAGTGGCAGGTCTATTTCATTCTGAGACAATTGTGCCTTCTCGCAAGATAATGGCAAACAGGAAATGGTTGGCCACCAGGATGATATGTCATCCAACAGAAACTGGGGGGGGGGGGGGGGGGGGGGGGGAAGGCTACAGACACAAAAGGTGGTGTGATGCCTGACAAGCTTCAGGCCCTTGGCAGCAGCTGGGTGCCACCTGTTGGATCACCAAGCTCCTATAGATGTAATGCCTGCAGCACTGACTATCCCTCTAAAGTCAGTACTGCAGCACAGACCAGACAGAGCCTTTCCCTTCATATCTGCCTTTTGTGATACGCCTGCATTGTGGCATGCTAAAGCAGAAGTAACAGTCTCAGCTACTTTTATCACCACTTCTGGTCACTAAAGATCAGGAGGGAAACAATGCTTGTCCTTTTAGACTTGAAGACTTGAGACTGACTTTATGTTTAACACAAATAACAGACAATCTGCCTCTGGCTCGGGGGAAGAATGCATGAGGGAAAACTAGCTGTAGGCTGATTGACTGTTCCGTCCACACAAAGACAGCCCTGAGGTGGCTCACTCTGGAAGTGTCAAATAATGTGTAAAAATATGTGGTGAGTGCTTTTCTATGACAGTGCTAAATGTACTGGCGGTGGATTATATTTGGATACTGCATCTATGCACCCTGTCTGGTCCTGTCCTCTCCCCATAGCTTTCAAACTGCATAAGAATTGCTGAGCCAAGTGGGACACCCCTGCCCTAGATACCATAGAAAACTGAAAACAATCTAAATCACGCACAGTCCCAGTTATTTATTAAACTCATAATCTCATGTCTGTCCGTAATCACATGGTCTGCATCCTGAGAGTGAGAACCAAAATGGTTTAGATTAAATCTTAAATCTTTAATCTGCACAGCAGGCCCATTGATGAGCTCTAAATGTAGGGCTTCCCAACTACAAATCGGTCTTTCCAATCTATATGAAATAACTCTAATATGGTACCATACAGCAGCATTTCCCAGCCGGTGTGCCACGGCACTCTGGTGTGCCGTCAGGCAAGGTCAGGTGTGCCGTGTGAAAAATCCTTTAAAAAAATCTTAATGTTGATAATGGTGTTTATTTTTTTATGCTTTTGAGAGTGGTGTGCCATGAGATTCTGTAAATTTGGAAAGTGTGCCGCGGAAGAAAACACTGCCATACAGTATATCGAATAAATCTTAAAAGATAGTGGGAAATAAATTGCTATTCTAAATTCGGGTAATCATTAATGCCCCACTTCCTGTAAAATACACCCCAAGGCTTTTATGAACAGAAAAAGGCTGACTTTCATCATTTAAATTATACCTTCTCTAGGATATTATACATAACCAATGCATGCAAATCATAGACCAATAGCCTGTTAAATGTGACACGAAAGTTCTCTGGAATTTCAAAATACATTCACACACTTCATTAAGCAGCTTTTGATTCTAAAACATTATGAGAAGCACAAAATGGAGGAGGGACTGGCGTTATACATAGGGTACATCAGCCTTATTGAACATGCAGGGAACAAGTAGGATCATGACATGACATTCCTAATTCAACGATGACCCACACAGCAAAACCTTCCATCACTGTCAAGGCAAGGGGACACCAGCAATGCAACCCCCACAAGCATCCCAATCCCAAATTTCAAAACCACTTCCTGCCTGTCCATAGATGCGACGCCCACTTCACAAGACACGTCAGGCACTGATTGGAGATCACAAAGGAACACAGGGGCGGTCTGGCATGTAGCCATACTGTACAAACACCTCAAGGACACTTGAAGCGTCCATAAAGCCTTGCTTTGTTAGAGTCAGATGCTCCTCAGAGCTGAGAGGGCATAGTGTTTCAGCGCGGTACTTAAAGTTAACAGGAGGAAGTGGGGGTGCTCGTGCATATCTGCGGTGTACGCTGAGCTGTTCAGTGAGGCTTTTGAGCGGCTTGAGTTACAGAAGCCCCACATTCAGATGCCAGATCACTTACAGTTCTGCAAAGAGCATCGCCTTGCCTTTGGATCCATCGTAAAGAAGAAGAAAAAAAAAAGATGAAAAAGCTACAACGTTCTTTTGTGGACCAACAAACCTAGCCAGACGCTGCCGATTGCCGCATCGAATGTCACCTCGATGGTTACTGTTGTCCTCTCAAGTTTCACCAACATCAGATTTCAGTGATGATTTCTATATTTGGCCTGTGGCTACTGCACTCTCCATGAAAGCAATACTTTCAGTAATCCTAAATGTGGGTCCCACACCACTGTGCTTTGTCTAAACACCTGCGTCTCATCTAATTTGTTAAGAACAGGGAGGAATATGATATCCCATGTTTCTTTCAATAGAAAGCACTGACTTTTGCGTTTTATTTTAAGCAAGTCACCTTTTCCATCACTATGGACTAGCATTGGAAATCCAAAAATTCTTTTTGGATTTGGGTGTATTTTTCACTGATAATGCTGAGACAAACTAATTTAAATTTATATTTGCCACCTCAAGTTTTACAAGGGAAATGCCTATTGAAAGTGATCACAGTGGGACAATCGTAATGTTAATACCATGATAGTACCATAATAAATTTCCCAGAAATTAAAAAGAAGTATCAATACAACCCACATCACTGATGTTTTGATAGATGCACAGAGACATTTCTCTGACACCTTTATGAGATTGCGTGCTCCAGGACTAATCCTGAAGGCATCCTGGGACCAATCACTCAGTGGGTCCTGCTCCACATTTTGAGACCCGCTGAACATACCTTTGTACTCTAATATGGAGCCATGTAGCATAGAGGGGTGGAGCCCCGGGGCCGGAGAGGCGTGTGCCGTACCTGCTTCCCGTCGAGAGTGTAGATCTTCTTGACCGCGCCGCTCTCCAGCTTGATGGCCTCCGTGATGTCGGTCAGCACCTGCTCGAACGAGTGGGCCGTCTTCTTGTTGAGCAGCACTCGCACCACCTTGCGCGGTTTGGAGCCGCTGCGCATCACCGTCACCAGCTTGGGCCGCACAAAGTCCTTGCTCTCCTTCGCCTCGCCGGCCCCCTTGCCGCTGGCTAGCGACTGCAGGCCCTTCTGGGTGGCCGAGGCCTTGACGTTGACGGACCAGTTGGGGTTGACGTTCTTCGTGTAGTCGACCTTCTTGTAGAAGTTCTCCGACGCGCAGACATAGCTCTCTCCTGTGACGGAAGGAAAGCGTGACGAGAGTGACGATGAGGAGGAAGGCCTCGCTTTTTCTACAGTATGCGGTGCATATTTTTTCTGCTTGCTCAGGAATGTGTGCTTAATAGCACAATGGAGCATTGGGAAGGGTTTCAGGTTTAAATACCACATGGGACACAGCTCATCTGAAATTTCTCACCAAGGTAACAAGGTCATCGGATACCTCTATTAGTTGAATAAGGTTCAAGATTTTTCTGTAATTTTTTTTTTGTGGGTCTACTGATAGCACGTGTAAATGAAATAACATTTCATTAACGTACAAATATATCTAGACCACAGTTCATTACACATGATTTTATCTCCCTCTTTTTAATATTGAAAATAGGTGTACTTATTTTACATTTAAAATGGTCAGCACAGTGGCTTCCATCTCATTATCTAGAGTTGGCAAATTTGCTTCAACATTTCTGGCTATGAATCAAAGAGGTGGTGCTTTTGTTCATTTATGAAACTGGCAGTAGTAGGCTGTCAAAATCAAGGCTCTTTGTACATTCAGTATTGCTGAGATTGACATTGGATCAGCTCAGGAATTTATTTTTTGAGATAGAGGATATTATGTAAATACGAAGCATTATGCCATTAATATTAAATTTAATTTGTACAATGGGCAGATATACTGTATGTAGTCTGGTGAGATATAGATATATTCCACACTCCAGAACTCCATAATATAAGCCATTTAGTATATACCTGGACCGCTACTTTTTATTGCACCGGTCTTATGGTTAGCAACTAACAACAGCATTAAAATCAGCGTCACATGATTATTGGGAAATGCTTTCTGTCCTTTCAATCAATAATGTGCTGTCATGACAATATTACTGCTCAGCTTTCATCATCGGACTTCCATTAGAGGATGTTGGGGGAAACTGAAAAATAAATGCCAGGACATGATCTGTCATCTACCGGCCGGTCCTTTTAAATATGAGTCTGTATGACTTCCCACCCCGGGTGTCATTCCCTCTAATTGCAGCCTGCACATATTGACCAAAAAGCCACATGGGGAGGGTAGGGGGTCAATTATCTCATGGAAGAGGAAGAGACACTGAAAAGCCCTCATCCCCTTCTGTCCTCCAATAGTCTTCCAGAATCTTCTGATAGAGGAGATGTAAGTGTAAGTGCAGCTCCATCCGTACAAGTGTACCTCCGTCCAGTGCTTATATTACACTTGTAATTCAAGCTAATGTTGTAGCTTGTTGTCATGCCTCCTAGTCTGACTTAACATGACTCCCTGACCTTGCCTATTCTAACTTTGTGTACTGGACATATTGTGTTCATGGCTATGAATAACTGTTACATAATGAGTATTGTACCTGATCGGACCTGCGTTTTGTCGTTGTTCCAATGACCTTAGGTATACATGCCACTTACATTATTCAATCTCAGTGGAACTTCCAGGTAGAATAAAGGTTAAATAAAAAAATAATAATTTAATGTGTTTTGGGGAGGACATTTTGACATTTTTAGACGTTGACATGCGCTGAGTAAATCCACCACAAACAAATGAGCAGACAGAGTGGAATTGTCTACAGAGAAGGCTAAGCCCACTTAGAGAGGGTATTCAACGTAACCGAAAACTCCTGCCACAGAGACAGATGGTGACAGAGAGGACAGGCAGGGGTCACAGGTCTATGTGGGGAAGAGGAAGTGCCAAATACAGGCCCTCCACAAAATGTTTGGCTCAACAGGAATTTCACAAATGGTTTGCTTGTGTTATAAAGACATTCCATATGGAAAAACACTTTATGGTATACAAAGTTCTGCACAATGATTGTTTTTTTTAAATCTGGTTTCCTAAACGTTCTCTCTCCCCCCATTCCTTCCACTCTGCATCTGACAGAAAGTCTCTCTCACAAGTTCTCACCACATCTACAACACATCTACAGGAGATGTCTATTCCTGCATGCAGGGTGTTTTCTTCAAACTGCATACTTTAGGTTCTGTGTCAAAAGATCAGGCACTTTTTACTGTGCAGAAAAAAGCAGGCTCTGCCACTGCGTCCCTTCAGTGTGAATCACAAATCAGGAAAACTATCTGAAAGAAAAAAAGATCAGCTCTCCCCAAAACCACAATGCACTTTTCAAGAATTATGCTGGAGATTATATGTTGTGACAATATGATATATTCACTAAAGCGAATCTCTTGTTTCCTATTCCTTGTTTCAGTCAGGAAGTCATTTTTGCTCTGTCTAACATCCATGGGGCTTGCTTACAAACATGATGGATTAGAGGAGTACCAGTGGAGTGAATAATACAGAAAACAGCAAGTCGAGTGTTGTATACACCCTGATAGGCGTATTCAAATTTAAAATGATATACTGTAAGTCCGTTGAAACAGTAAAACTATGGGCCCCCATCATCTGATTTTAAAAACTGAGTTTGGGCCTTTTTTCTGGTTCATGACACGGAACGATGATTTGTGAACTAATTAAAATGGGAAACTAGTTCAAGTAAGAGTAACAGAGGTATAATTAATGTTTAATGAGACGTGCCTAACATTCAAGCCAAACAGAACAAGGGTAGGATTCCAAGCCATCAGATCAACCGCAGTTCCTGAAAGGCAGACGGAATCTTCCTGCTGTTTGAAAGAAACAGTTGGGCCCAGATGTGCCCTCCCTGGAGGCAGTCACACTTATTATAAGAGGTGTTTTAAATAGACTCAACTGACAGTGCTCTCAGTAACAGCTCTACAAAGAGGTTACAGAGCGGCAGAATTCACCCTGATGTCTCTGGTTGCAATTTGTACTGAGAAAACATGATTTATTTGGGATCAGAGACAAATACAAGATACACAATCTACATCAAATGGACATAACTGCCAATTATAATTGCTTCTGATTATCTTCTAATTGAAATTATCTACTCATTACACTGCACAAGATTCAACATTGGAGAGATGTTCCATCTAAAAGCCCCTGAGCCAGGTGATTATCCTGCTCACAGCTGTGACATGGTCTGTGAACTGTAAGATAAACTGACATTAATTATTAATTTCATACATAATCAATAATAACCTTACACATACCTGAAGCCTTTAACCCTCCAAGAAAATACATAGCAGTTCAGTTAATGCTTTATGATACATTTTTTGGATGAGGTTTCCTGTCAGCAATAGAGTAGTCGAGTGTAACTGTAATCAGAAAAATGTGTTCAGGGTTTCTGAGGATATGCAGGGCCTCAGCCACCATGATGTCTTCATCTTATGTACTCTCAGGGAACCAGGGGAAGCGCGTAGAAGTGAAATCAAAACTCACCATAGCTAATCCAATAACAGCCCAGTTAGGATTGTAATTAATCGCAGAAACCAGCCATTTTCCCGGGATATTTTCTCAATTAATTGGATTACAATCTGTGCTGTGACAAGTTAATTAGCCAGTAAAGCATTTAAGAGAGCCCTTGCACCTCTGGACGAGGGAATGCAGTCTCATACACCTTGGAAATGCCTGGAAGGTGCCAATTTACGCACTATCACAGACATCTATGGGCCTTAATGGTTCATTCGAATGCACTCGGCTGTAATGGACTCTGTGATGTTTGTAATGGCTGCAGTGTGAGTTTAAATAGTCTGTTAATGGTGAGTGTGTCAGATGGTCACTACTCCGCTACCAACTTACCTGATGTAGCATATCGTCACCCTCCAAACAAGGGCAAAGTGCACACAGGAACATGGTAAATGTCAGATTCCTAACTGAATGAGAGAGTTTGAGCTGAGTTTGCATTACGGTCCCTGCCTGATGCCGTTGGCAGGTCAGCATTGGGGCTGAAGACCCAAAGTCTCCCGCTCTAATCCCCTGTAGCAGGCTGGCCGGAGAGGCAGACGAGCAGCTGCTCCGGCACTAAAGCCGGGCTCTAACGGAATCGGCTTTCCCCATGGAGACGAGACGCAGAGGCACTACATTTCCCACACATTGAGATTGGGTGAGGGACTCACTCAAGAAGCTCAGACACAGCACGCTAACTGTGCATTCTGTCACCTGGCCAGTTCCCGCATTACAGGGAGGCGATACAGAGGAATCTGTCTCAGCTGGGGACCCTGGGATCACAGCCTTGTGTGGGGCATTTTCACATGGAATTTACATTTTGTATTTCTAAGGCCTATCCAGTAATTGCATGAACACAGGGTAATTAACTGGGGATGAATTGGCTTCAAAGCATCTCAGTCAGTTTTGTCCATATGCTGAATTTTGATGGACACAGCCTTAGGGAACCCCTGGATGGCTGCTAAGGTAAAGAACACCCCCCCCCCCCCCCCCCCCCCCGAGGGCAGATGGTGTGACGGCTCACCTTCCTCGAGCTCCTGCATGGAGGTGATCTTGCGTGTCCCGTCGATGGTGAAGATGAAGCGCACGCCCTGCGGCAGGTTGATGTGGTCGGAGAGCGAGCGCGTCAGGTCGGCCAGCAGGGCGTCGAAGGTGCGGAAGCGGTCGGTGGCCACGGCGTACACGATGCCCTTGAAGTAGCGGTCGCCGTTGCGGTAGAAGCGCACCTTCTTGGCCTTCTTCTCGTTGGTGAGCGCCTGCAGCGTGCGCGTGCGGTAGAAGCTGCAGTGGGCGCTGTGGGTGGGGCTGGGCAGCCCGTTCGCTCGGGCGTTCCGGGTGGTCCGGGACATCTTGTCCCGCTCGTCAAAGTGGCCAAAGTCCTGATCCATGGCGGCCGCGGCTAGGGGGACGTCGGTAACGATGGCGGGGGGGGGTCGATGCTATGAAGTGAGCTTTGGTGTTGTGGAGAAACCTGACAAAGAAAACGCAAAATGTTGTAATGTTTTATGTTGTTATTAGCATGACACCCACTTGTACTGTATATCCAAGGGCACCGAAATATCAAGCACCTGAACTTCTAGTGCAGCGTTTTCTCAAATCATGCACACTGGATTGTATTATGACTGAACTCTGAATAAAATATATTTCAGCAAGTTAGGGTTAGGGTTAGGGTTAATACTGATCTGGAACTGACATCAGAGAACAGTGTCTTCTAGGCGGAAGTTCTCAACTTTAGAACAGCATGTACTGCATACTAAATTCCTCCCGTCTATTATCTATACCCACTTATTCCTGGTCAGGGTAGCGGGAGGTGCTGGAGCCAATCCCAGCATGCATTGGGCGAGAGGCAGGAATAAACCCAAGACAGTTTGCCAGTCCCTGGCAGGGCACACACACCATTTTCTCACACATTCATACCTATGGGCAATTTAGACTCTCCAATTAACCAAACCCTCATATCTTTGGACTGTGGGACGAACCCTGAGTACCTGGAGGAAACCCACGCGAACACGAGGAGAACATGCGAATTCCGCACAGAAAGGCCCCGGCTGGGACGCAAACCAAGGACCTTATCGCTGTGAGCCAACAGTGCTAACCACTGCATACTAAATTAAAGTACAAATACATCACAAGTAGCTTTTTCAAAGTATCGAACTGTTCAGGTCCTTGACCACAGCTGCACATTTAAAAATCCATAATATATTCGAAGATGCACACACAATTTGTGTTCCTGTCCTTTCTGGTAACTGTTTTTCCCATGGCAGGCAACCCGGTCGTGCTCAAGCACTTGCTGGTTTTCATGGCCAGCCTGGATCAGGTATCGCTCTCTCTGTCCCACCGGAAGAGTTGATTTTCCTAGATGAATTGCGCTCAAGGCAAAGCCTTCAATTAGGACCATCAGTATCGACCGAACCCGTCCCACACACACACACAACGCACACCACTCAGGGAGAGAAGCCGTTCTGACTGAATGGATAAATAAATAAATAAATAACACAACATAACGGAACTGAGACCCGCGGTAACAGGAGAGCGAAGAAACAGAACCCCGATTGGAGTGCTCCGACCAAGGAGGAGGACTCATTAACATTTCATCACCTGCACGCCAGGTGAGCGAGAACGCTGCAAAGCACAGCAGCTCTGCAGCTGAGAGTATAATCCAAAGGGCTGTGTGGATATTTAACACTGCAAGTGTACACAGAAAGAAGCTAGATTAATTTCAAAAAGGACACCCATAGCCTTGTTGCTAATTTTTTTTTACTTTCTTTTACCTCAGGTGGTTAATAACTTACTCGCAAGCTTCAGTTATTTCCCATTCAGAGTACACTACTGTGTGTATTCATTGCTATTTCCTGAGCAGTACTCATTTAAATAATCCAGGCCACCATATTTGTAACTGTAAAAACTAATATTCAGCGTCGGTAACTTCTGAGAGAGAGATATTTTTCCCTGCAATCAGCAGTCAGTCGGTTTTTTCTAATGAATGATATTTGTGATAAAACTTTTTTTCCAGTTAAAATAATTATGCATTAGTTAAATTAGCATGGTGAGTGGGCCATGAAAAAGGTCTGCAGCAATACCTTTCTCTTAATATTATTCTATCACATGCCCCTTACCAATGGATAACCACTTGTATAAAATGCTGCAGCAAAAAACCAGGCTTTATCTCTGTGTGTTCCCCTGGTGTTATGGGCATATTTCCTTTCAATTTGCATAGATAGATATAACAACATATAATGTATATTAAGTAAGTTATCTTAATATAATTATATTGTAATTATGTTAACTACATGGCTTTATTAATTAGGCAAATACTGGGCTTCCACAGTTGAATAACAAATGAAGTCCAGTATTAATAACATTTTTTAAAAATGCATACAATAATTATAATTATAATAATATTAATAATTATAATTATAATTTGTCATACTCATCTTGCCTAACAATGATCAGTAACACTAATATCAGATATCTCTCAAGGGATTAAGGAGTGACCAAATTTTGGATGTTACGTTAGTCTATGTTCTGTTTTAATTTATGAAAGCTATTCTGCGGTTTTGAAAGAGTTAAATAGCTCATTCTACCACTGGCGATCCAGTTAGGTAAAAAAAAAAAAAAACTTTGTGTATGGCCCACAAAGTCCTGCTAGATAATGTCTAATAATGATGATTGCAACATGCGCCTGACCTGTTTGGCAGAAACACCAGGGTCTTGAATTTTGTGCAGAGAGGATTACAGAAGGAAAAAAGGAAAGATGGGATGTGGCTTTGTGAGATGTGAGGGGAAAGACCAGCTAAGGCCGAAGAGCAGAGTTTGGAGTCAGTGAAAGTGGTCTGGTGGTACAGGCAAGAGGGAGAGAGCGGCAGCAGGCCCTGCAGGACCAGGCAATGGCTATGCCCACACATTGGGAAGAGACATGTGGTTGGGAAGAGATGGTGGAAAGAAATGTGTGGCTGCTTCTCATGTTGCCATCCAAAAAAAAACATGCAGGAACCGGTCACCTAGGTGATATTCCTGTAATTGCTTGCAATTGAGAGGAACAGGTGATTAATTTGGCAGGTTGTGGAAGAGCAACACTGCGTTACCAGTCAGTGAAAGGAAGTGTCGTAGTGATGAATTGATCGTGTCATGTGTTAAATATTTAGATCCATTGTAGAGACCGACACGAGAGTTCTAGGGTTGAGTCTCTTCCTCCCCTTGATGACGCCCCCTGACAACTGTCTTCAGCTTGAAGCCTCATTTAAAAGTCTGTGGCAATAGATTGTGAGAGCTTTGCAGGTACCGTTTTTTTATTTTTTTTATATGTGTTCTCTGATTACAAGATGCAAAGCACATCATACGTTGCTTTGGTGTATGGCTTATGCAAAATCATAGCTGAAGTATGCACGTATATACCGTATCTCACATGGCGCTTTGGAGATAATCACTGAAACATGGATGGAAAAATTTGATACAAGCAATGCTACATATCCAATTATGGATGGAGTCCATGCTTCTTCAAAAGCAGGAAGACACAAGTGACACATGATTGGATAATAGCTCTTAATGAATTCTTTTTGTAGCAGACACAAAGTGAGTTAAGCATTCAGTTGGATGCCAAGCGGTGCAAAAAGTCCAGTCAATGCCAAGCTCTCTCCCTCTCTCTCTCTCTCTGAACATCTGCTCATTCTAAAGAAAAACCGGTCTCCTCTCATTACCCAACTGTGTCTGGGTAACATGCCCGCCCAAGCATTACCCGTCACCCAGGTCTGACTGCACTCTGGGTCTGCAGTTTTGAATAATCAAAGGATTCGTCTGAAAGACTGAATACACTCGAAACCCTTTTTCAGTCGAGCGTCTTTATGGCTACAGGCTTTGGGGTCTTTTTTTATGTTCGCTATCAGGGCTTGAAGGATTGACACTGGTGCCAGGGACAGAGCCCAGAGACAATGCGGGCACTGAGGGCCTCTGCAAAGACCTGCGGAAGCACAAATTGCAGCCCTTACTGGGAGGGGGTTAAACACAAAGCACAGGCTCAGTTCGATGCAGGAGAAGCTATTTTCTCCACTGAAGCTCTGAGCCTCTCCATCTGCAATCCCTTTAGGGGTGTGAAACCTAATGATGTCACCCTTCCCACCAACCATGTCTGAATGATAAATGACGTGAAACATTCTAATAATATGAAAGAAGTTAAGCGTTACATACCATTTTATTGGATTGCGTTCGGCCAAAGCCACTTACAAAAGCAGATACCAAATAAGCTACAAATAATATTTCTGGAAGAAGAGTTTTTCCCATGTTTTCAGGGGTAATAATCAGCTGGTTAATTGAATCATGTGGCATTAAAAGTTCATTTATAATTCACTTAATAGCCACAGTTCTAATATTTTAAAAGTTAGTAGCTGAGTAGATTTTCAAGTCACAAAATATCACTACTGCCTTGACTCCTGGCATTCACCCAGCTATGTCGTAAAAGAAATGCAGCTTTTATTTAATGTAATCTACCACTCTATATTGTATGAAATGGCTATTAAGTGTGTTAGCATACATAAGTCTTCACTTGCCCGTCCTTTATGTGTCAAAGCACCACATGATCTATAACTCTTAGAAAGACAGCTATAATGCCAGTCATATCCCAGTGCCACCAGTCCCATTTCTGATTAACAGAATGCTCCTGGATTGCTCCTTGTTCGTCAATCTTCCCGAGGTTATTGATCAGGATGTTGCACACAGCCAGTTTCTAACCAGTCCCTTGCTGTGTCCACGTCAATAAAATGCCTCATCTTGGACCAAGACACTTCACACTTCCTGGGTCACTGCATTGTCCCGTCCCTGATCAATTCCCAACCCCAGTCTTCAATCAATGCCGTGTGCACTCATGGTTTCTCATTCATTCTCATTCAACCTTCTGCCACACCCCCATCCCCAATCTTCTGACCCAGATGGGACACTGGGCCATATAGCACTTTCTTCTAAAGGTCCCGTATCTACATGCCCTACAAACTCAGAAGAAAAGGTACAAAAAGTGCTTAAAAATGTGCAACGCTTGTCACTTGGGGGCGACCCTATAGGTACATAAAATTGTACCCTAAGCCATGGGTTTAATTTGTACCTTTTTTTGTTTGTAAAAGGTACTTATTAGGCCTGAAAGAACATCATTGCACCTTTCAGGGTACATTTGGGAAATCTGTTCCTTAAAGAACAAAAATGTACCTCCACCGTACCTTTATTTCTGAATTTTTTATGCAGAACTGCACATATGAAGAGAAAGCTGGTGAACATGACTGCTTTCAAAAATGCCCCAGGCGCAAAATTAAAGCAGCAATACAGCTGTACGAATGTGTCATTTTCCCCTGTTTGAAAGCTACAAGCTATAGGCTGACTACATAGTCGCTTGCTTTAAAATAATAGATTTTCAAATATTGATTGCTAAAATACAGGTTTCACATGACAGTTTGTATTTCAGCTCATTCCTTATTTAATCTCAAATGCAATTGACTCCAGCTGATTGTTTTTAATGCTTTCTATATGACCGACAGAACCCAACCGAGGATAAAAAAACTGGGACCCTGGCACAGGATAATAGTTACTTAAATGTTATGATTGGGTTAGTGAGGTACAGTACATAACAGGTGGTGAGCTACATAACACTGCAAACAACAGAGGAAACTGAAGTAAAGTTCTGGTCTTATCTCACCGTAGATCAGATAAATGTATTTTAGCCATTAGTCTGGATAAAAGGATCTGCTAAAGAAATGCAGTGTAACCTCTCATGGTAATGAACAGTAAGTAGTTACGGGCATCGTAACTACTATATATTGTCATCGAAGTAATCGGTTAGCCTGGTGATTCAGCCTAATAAAAACCCTTATCAGCATTGTGTCAGCATCGTTCAAGTCATCTTTTTCCTTGCCTGATGGAAAGACCTCTTTTTTTCTCAGCCAACTCATCCTCCATTTTTTATGAGGGCGAGAATTTGGAGTTGCCATCATCCGTTTTACAACTTTTCCCATTCCATATGGAAGCTTTGTATCAGCCTACAGTAAAACCATATGTGGTATGAAGAGTAGATCAATTTCACTGGTTCTGAAACTGGTCCTTTTAATGTGGTATTTGGGGTTGAAGCTCATAATAAAAAGTAGACTTTCCAGAGACAGTGACCTAAGTTCAAAATTAGGTGAGTCTTGATCAAAGTCTATGTCACCCCTCTGAATACCACTGCATTACTCAAGGGATCTATTTTTAAACAGTGCACAAAGCTTTTGATCTATATTTAGACCACAATTATTGGATTTCTTGGTGTTAGGTTGGTCCCTGTCAGTTTAATTAACCAGATGGCTCAAATCCTCAATCTAAAATAAACATGTGCTCTTTGCCACCAGCACGTCCATCAATGCAGTTTTTAAATGTCCCTTCTGGATCAATTTAATCAAATGAAAATGGGAATGCAAAATATCTGGTACAGTCTATAAGTCATTTACATTGGTTTCTGTCACTTTCACAAGCTTGTAAAGGCACAAAACTGCATACAAGTGATTTGTAAGTGATTCTTATTTGGCTAGAACGGTTAGCTTTTTCCAAACACTCAACAGTTGTGCCTTAAATGTTCCATGCAATCAGGTTCCACTTAACTTTATATCAATTTAGCTGCTGCCTCTTATAAACCTCTTGAATACAGCTGGGAAATTGTAGCAGTTTTGCCACCAAAGCCCTACTGATCATCCCAAATTCTCACCCCTCAGTTTGAACTGCTAGTTCATACCCCCTCATACAAACAAAAAAAATCCAGGTTTAACATTCTGGTGGTTGGCTATTGCCCACCGCAACCCTAAAAGGACTCAGCTCTGCCCTGGAATTAACAAAGACAGCTGATGAAAAAGATATTGGTAACCCTTTGGCTCAACAACAATGGTATGGGCAACATGAAAAGAACTACTCAAAAGTCTTCTGATCATTCGTAGCAGTGCTGCTCACTATCTTAGGAACTAGTGCCATAAATACAAAGGATTCAGGTTTGTCTCCTAGCTGGGGCACATGATAGAGGCACTAATTTTGATTTGCATATTTCAACATACAACTGGTTAAATGGATAAAATACTGAAATTATATTTCTAACAACAAAAAAATAGCCTAACAATGTAAAAATGAATAAAACGAATGTCCCCCTCCTCCCCGGGCCAACTTTGCAGACCTTCAGTGAAAAATCAATTGAAGGACCGTGCTGATTGCTACCCCGCCCACAGGCTGTTTCAGGCAGCGAGATGGGCGTTTACTGCAGGCAGCAGGGCCAGGGAAACAAGGGGCTTGCCCTGACTGACAGACCCGGCACCATCTGCTCCACCGGACAGTGGTAAAAACAGGCTGACCTCCAGGCCAGGAAACTGCCGGCGATCCCATTGTCTGAACTGAACCTGCTGCTGTGCGGCCACTCCCATCCACGCGCACGAGCCGCCGCGTCCGAGCGTGACAGCTAAACCGGGAAGCCCTGGCTAAAGCCGGGCTCCAGACGGAGACGAGTGTCGTCTCCTGTGCCCGGAACACACGCACAAAACGGGGTAGCGTGATCTTTTGTGTCACCCCTAACCCCCTTAAAGTCATTACATCATTTTGAGGCTGGGTCTACGACAGCTCTTCCCTCGCCACACAATGGAGACCCACACCTATCTCACACACAGCACAGGCCAATATTGGACTCTCGCAAGTAATTAACCAACTTGAGCATTTCTTAGATGCCGATTTAATCTGCCTGTCTGATCCCGCCTGTCAATCACTGAAGCCTTTTGAATGAAAAAAAAAAAAAGTTTGAAAACCAATGCTTCTGAATTAGCATGATGACACATACCAGTGACCAGACACACTTATAGCCAATACAATGGTTCTATATGAAAGCAAAGGTAAAGGGGTGAGTAGCAGCAATCATATTTTTAATCACCTGTTCATTTATACTGCCTAAGTCCTCCTTAGATACTTTCCTCCTTTTAGCTTCAAATTACCTTACAAAAGGTCTCGGACAACACAAACAACATTTCGGACAGATGGCGAACTGCCCAAGGTACAGCTGGTTTGTACCTGAACCGCCTGCCTTTCATTGTAATGCAATGCGGCGCGCGTACTCACCGGCGTCCCTGCGTTCCGAGAGGGTGTGCGGATGCTGCGGGAGAGTGAGACGATCTCTCTCATTGCCTTTGTCTGCGCCTCAGCCAGCCAACTCTGCCTGCCTACGAGGAGGAGGCGGCTGCTGGGTCCTAAAGCCTGCGATTTACAGACCAGCGAGCAAAGTCATGGTGGATGATATTTTTAATTAGTCATTGCTTGTAGTTTTGTGGATGGAAGGTGAGTTTAATCTGTATAAATGACTGAATAATACATATATTTTCTAATCTGATGTACACTGTAGTTCATAACACAATGTAACAGTGATAAACAGCACATTGCTAATGGAGGAATTAATTTGGTTTAGAGAACTTTTTAATTTAACAAGTTGAAAAGTTATATGGGAATACTGATAGTCAGATTATCGCTAACATCCAAGTCACACACTGAAAAAATTATTTTAATATGAATATATTGCACAGGTATCAAATAATAGTAAAATAAATAAAAGTTTAATGATAAAATGCAGTTTCAGAAATAAATGCTTTTCATCAATGCAAGTCTCATAACCAAACAGAAACTTGTGACTTCATCACCAACTACTTCTGATTGAAACATCAACATGTAATCGTATACCTAGACTCGAAGGCGGCTTGTTTCAAGTTTTCTCTTTTAACAATAGGTGACATCAGCCTCTCCATCCAAAATGCTGACACACACACACAGACACAGACTCACACACACACGCATACACAGACACACACACACACACATGCACACACAAAATAGACATCGTAATTCTTATCCATATACACATTATGGAGGTATTACAAGCAGTTGCTTTGAAATATGTAAGATGAAATTTATTGATCCTAGTCAACCTACCACATGCATAAATTTTACAGTTTAGTTGGGAAATGTCAGTCACAGTACACACAACTCAGAATAGAGAGAAAGACTGGCCCATATTACACATGAACCACTGCGTTCAGCTACAGTATGTTTGACTGCCTTTGTGTATGACTGTGTTAGGAGGGAGAGTATACGCAGGAACATCTGATAGCTTTCTTGTCTCGCACACCCCCTCACTGTGCCGGCCTCCCAGCATGCACCGGGGGTGGAAGGTATGTGCTTAGCGATGACTCTGCTCTCACGTCATGCCGTGAGCCTCCCTCTCTGTCAGCTCCATTTAAGGCAGATCTCATTAAACAGGGCTACACTTTTAAATCTCTGATGTCCTCCCTGATAACATTTGATCAGCCGCACAGATTGCGCCGGGCCAGATAAAGGCCTCGGGCGTGTTGGCAGCCTCGCCGTAGAGCCACCTAATATCAACAGGCTTTCCCTTTTATTATTTATCGGCCATGGTTCGCTCTCGGGCCACGCTCGGCTCCCTGGAAGCCTGATCACAATGTGGAGCAAAATGACTGGTGCTCTGTTTAAAAGAGAAAGCTACTTTATTCAAAGCCAAACCGTGTACCTCCTGAGACTAATTGCTTCCAGTTAAGCCGTGTGCCTTACCCCCGTTGGACAGAGGGACAAGTGTGCACACTCTCAGGGCACTTTCGCACACGTTTTTTTTACACAAGTTCAAGTGCACATAATTCACATCTTGAAGCACTTTTAAATGAACTTCCAATAGACTAACACTAGAAACTGTCAAATGTCAACCCCAAAACACTTCCAAAAAGGTGTAGTTTCTTTATGCAGATCCAAATTCTGAGTTGGTGTGCCATTTGCCTTTAATGATTTTCCTAAATGTCCGCTCTACCTTTTGCTTCACTTTACCAATCCAATCATCCATATGCCCACCTTCTCTCATACTGTAATATGACTTCTTG